>NC_069505.1:535496011-535551011 GCF_027579735.1 Bombina bombina | reverse complement strand
AGGGGGTAAATACAGACGCACGTGTCAATTTTCTGTTTGCTATTTCTAAAAAAAATTTTATGTATATATTTTTCTCATTTCACTTCACCAACTTCGACTATTGTGTTCTGATCCATCACATAAAATTCAGATTAATAAAACATTGAACTTAAGGCTGTAATGTAACAAAATAGGTAAAAAAATCATTAGGCCCAGCAGTGAAGGGGTTAATTAGGTAGCTTTTAGGGAGCTTGTAGGGTTAATTTTAGCTTTAGGGTAGTGTAGTAGACAGTCCAAAGTATTGATCTAGGATCATTTTGATATATTTCATGCTACCATTTCACCGCCAAATGCGATCAAATAAAAAAAAATTGTTAACTTTTTCACTAACTTTGGGTTTCTCACTGAAATTATTTACAAACTGCTTGTGCAATTATGGCACACATGGTTGTAAATGCTTCTCTGGGATCCCTTTTGTTCAGAAATAGCAGACATATATGGCTTTGGCATTACTTTTTGGTAATTATAAGGCCGCTAAATGCCGCTGCGTACCACACTTGTATTATGCCAAGCAGTGACAGGGTTAATTAGGTAGCTTGTAGGGAGCTTGAAGGCTTAATTTTATCTTTAGTGTAGAAATCAGCCTCCCACCTGACACATACCACCCCTGATCCCTCCCAAACAGCTCTCTTCCCTCCCCCACCCCACAATTGTCCCCGCCATCTGCCAGTACTAAAATAAAAGTTTTTGCTTTTTTTAATTTAAAAAAAAACAACATATTCTGCTGTCTAGGATCCCCCCTAAGCCCCCAAACTCAGTGATCCCCCACCAAAGAGCTCTCTAACCCTCCCCCCACTAACTATTCGCCACCATTTTGGGTACTGGCAGCTGTCTGCCAGTAACAACTTTGCAATAAAATGTGATTTATTTATTTTTTATTTATTTTTTTTAAAACAATTTTTCTGTAGTGTGGCTGCTGCCCTCCATACCCTCCCGCGTGCACCCGACCTCAAAAACTGCTGGCCGGAAGGAAGTTCCCCAGTGATGGGCCGCTCACCCACCTCCCTGCAATGACTCCCACCCACCAATGATCGGCACCATCGCTGGCCGATGCAGAGAGGGCCACAGAGTGGCTCTCACTGCATCGGTGTGCCAAAAAAGGTATTGCATTGATGTCTCAATATCGAGAGATCATGGCAATACCTTGAAAGCGGCTGGAAGCAATCAGGATCGTTTCCAGCCGCTTGAAACCCCTAACAATGTACAGGGTACGTCGTTGGTCTTTAAAGACCAGTTTTTGTATGACGTACCCTGTACAACGTGTGTCGTTAAGGGGTTAAATGTATTTTTGATATGTTTTATGACACTTTTTTTGACTCAGGTAATAGTTAACCAGAACTCTGAAGTCACGCTATCCTGTCGAGCGTTAAAATCAATTGTGCTTAAACTATTGCATTTACTTTCAACCTGTAATACTACTACTGTAATACACGCTACTTCCGATGCCCCCAAACAGCCGTGATAAACCCCTATTCGCTCGTGTGCAACAGTTAGTGCGCCACTCATAATCTTGCCTACTATTGAGTGTGATTATGTGGAACCATGAGCAGTCTTAAACCTTTAGAGCTGGCAAGAGAAATATCAACAGTCTGCATGAGAAGAGCAGGCTTCTCATCAAAGAATCCAGACTCTGATCACTGGCAAGCAGAAGGTACACCACCAGCATCCAGAAGGCAGGTAGGTTGCAGGACATTATAGTGCCCACCTTAGGTGTGTTGACTGGGAGCCATCTGGACCAGGCTTCTTAAGATGCGCTCTGTGAAAGGATTGTACACAAAGAGGAGCACATCTTTAGTAGAAACTTTTGACATTTCTTCTGATCTAAAATACACAAGATGACTTGTTCTCTTTCCAGAGTCAAAAATCTCTTTAGCTTTGTATATTTATGCTCCATTGACAATTACAGGACTAAATTTTGTATGTGGGCTGCAGCATTCATGGGTGAGTAGGCTATTATGGAATTTTTCTTACACTTTTAGGAAGAAACTAGATTCTGAATATTCAGCCAACAATTTCTTTATTATCGTTACCACAGCAGTCAACACATGAGGAAGCAAGCGGATCACAGAAGCAGTTGGCATGGTTAGTTATTTATTTGTATTTGCATTACAATCTAACAAAAGATCACTAGCTATTATATACCCTTGAAACACAAACCTTGGAATGTAGTGGATTGTTGCCCTGTAGCCACAATCTGCCTACAACAATCTGCAATGGATTATGGATTAACACATTAAAAAACAAGTATTTAACAGAGTCTTACAATGACTAGTAACTTCACTCCTTATGCCAGTGACAGCTAGATCACATATCAACAACAAAATTACTTTAACTCTTACTTATCCTATAATGCTTTATCAGGCATCAGGGCATTACATCATGATGTTCTTATTTGGTATTGGATGTGATGAATTAGTGAGCATATTCTCAGAAATAAAAATATATGGTGTAACCAAATTTAACTTTTGTGGCTTAAACATATTTATATAATTCTTTCACAGTGTTGACTGTTTACATTGAAACTTGTATATGTTCCTACAATACTAAATCTGGGCAAGAGAATCAAAATAAACATCAACACATATGTTATAAACTAAGTAAAAGTAAATTTTTATTACATGAAGATGATGGGGCATATTTATCAAGGTCTGTCGGACCTGATCCGACAGTGCGGATCAGGTCCGACAGACCTCGCTGAATACGGCGAGCAATACGCTTGCCGTATTCAGCATTGCACTAGCAGCTCACAAGAGCCGCCAGCAGGGGGTGTCAATCAACCCGATCATACTCGATCGGGTTGATTTCCAGCAATGAATGTCCGCCGGCTCAGAGCAGGCGGACAGGTTATGGAGCTGCAGTCTTTGTGACCGCTGCTTCATAATGGCTTTTTCTGGCGAGCCTGCAGGCTCACCAGAAACACGGGGCATCAAGCTCCTTTCGGAGCTTGATAAATATGCCCCGATATGTCCCAGGACATACTTGAAAACGAGAGAAATCTCAATGTATCCTTCCTGGTAAAATATTTTATAAATAAATAAATAAATATAAAAATGTTTTACATCTAATAAACTGATCAAATTAACCTTTAACATAAAAAGTGAAGCTGATGTTTAAGGGCTGATTTTATATCTTTGTTTTTCAAGCTATAAATAAGTGGATTTAGCAAAGGGACCACTGCTGTATTCAAAAGAGAGCCAATTTTTTTAAATGACAAACTGTCCATAGTAGTTGGACTCAAGTATACAAAGACAACAGATAGATAGAAAAGAGAGACGACTGTGAGGTGTGAAGAGCATGTGTAGAAAGCTTTATGTCTTCCAGTGCTGGAACGGATCTTCAGAATAGTGTCAATGATAAACATGTATGAGATAAAAGTTAGACAAAATGGAATAAGGGTTACAGGTATTCCTTCAATGAGAATTAATCTCTCCAATGCAGACGTGTCCTCACAAGAAAGTTCCATAAGAGGCACAATGTCACAAAAATAGTGATTTATTATATAGGATCTATAACATGAAATATGTGACAAAAACAACATAGTTATTAAACATTCTAAATAACTTACCGACCAAGAGAAGAATGCAAAAAGAACACAGACTCTATTTCTCATGACCATTAGATAATGCAAAGGGTTACAGATGGCCACATATCGATCATAGCTCATGGCTGTTAGTATAAGCATATCAGCAGCAGTCATTGAAGAATACATATACATTTGTGCCATACAGGCATGGAACGATATGGTGTTATCCCCTGTTATGAAGCTATTGAGGACCTTATGTAAAGAGGCGGTGATGGAGAACATATCCATGAGGGACAAATTCACTATGAAGAAGTACATGGGAGTGTGAAGCTGAGGATCCATACAGACAAGCAGAAGAATGGTTGTGTTGCCGCAGATTGTGATGAGATAAATAAAAAGAATAACAATAAATATTGGAACCTGCAGATTAGGAATATCTGATATTCCCTTAAGAATAAAAAAATTATTTACTGTCTTATTTTCAACCTCCATGTTACTCATGTATCCATGTTTTAAGAAATTAATGTTAGTTTATTATGCTTTATATATCCAACTTCTACAGATTTTGTACAGATTATAAAAAAAAGAGAATTCTTCAATTATATGGCATCCGAAAAGCACTAGATATGGCCCATAATGAACTGATAGTTTCAGTTTAGGATTAAAATTAGTCCTGACAAGAGAAGCAGGTAAAGTTTAATATATTAACACAGGGAAGATTCTGTGACAAAACTATTTTACTTCAGATTAACTTAAAAATGTTGTAACTAATAGTATTTAAGATACAACAATAACATAAGGAACATCTTCATGTGTTGACTCCCAATATTTCCTCCATGTCTGTGTCCCATATATTTTCCTAGCTTGGAATTTTCCTCATAAATTCTAGATCTTAGTAATGGTTGCTCATATAAGAATAATTAATAATAAAACAAAAACATGAAAGCAGTTTATCATCAATGAGAGTAGGAAAGAAGCTATGTTTATATATAGGTAAATTTTCATATCCGAATGAAATATGGGGATATTTTATAAATACATGATAACAATAATGATAATAAAGGATGACAGCCATGATGATAACAGAAAAAAAAATATATAGATTACAGTAACTGTTGTTTTTTTTATTATTATTTAAATGTCCCAGCAAGGGGACACTTTATTTGATTTTCCAATTTTAATTTTACATACACAAACAAACTATGATGTGTGCAACACATACAGAAAAGAAAAACACAACATCATAAACAAAATCAAAAATCAAATGTAAATTCATCACATGATATATATGCATAGTTATTTCCCCCTTTAACTCTGTCCCCGATTAACTACTTCTCTCTCCTCTTTTACCCCCTTCTATCCTTTTTAAATATACTCATAAGATAAAAAAAAAATAAAAAAAATAAGTTGCTAGTGGAAAAGCACTTTAGAGATTATTTAAAAAAAATTCTAAAAGTAATATTGGTATGGCCACGGTCCAACCAATCCCAATTTTTGCTACCATTGAAGAACTCAATACATTTTCAGTCACTGATTATAGAAGGAGTTCTTCCAAAATAATGGCTGGAGCCATAATAGACACTGAGTCGGGGGAGCAAATGGGACCCTCAACCATTTGCTCCCCCGACTCAGTGTCTATTATGGCTCCAGCCATTATATTGGAAGAACTCCTTCTATAATCAGTGACTGAAAATGTATTGAGTTCTTCAATGGTAGCAAAAATTGGGATTGGTTGGACCGTGGCCATACCAATATTACTTTTAGAAATTTATAAAAATAATCTCTAAAGTGCTTTTCCACTAGCAACTTATTATCATATAATTCTATATTCATTTGCAATTGTATAGCATTAACAAACTCCGCTATGCCTGGAATATTATGAGATATCCACTGCCTGAGTATTAGATTTTGTGCAACTAGAATGGATGTATTTATCAACAACTGGTCCCCCTTCTGTGTGGGGTTGTACATTAAAAAGTAAAACTATATAGGGTCTGATTACCCAATCATTTTTGAGTATTCTATTCAACCAGAAATTGATCTTACACCAAAACTGCCTGATCTTAGGGCATGCCCATATATAATGAAATATATCTACCCCCTCCGCTCTGCACTTAGGACAATAGAGTTTATTACCATTCTGTGCCCACTTATTGATCCTATTCAGGGTCAGATAATTATTAACCCCTAATCTGCTGACCGGACATCGCCGCCACTATAATAAATGTATTAACCCCTAAACCTAAGTCTAACCCTAACCCTAACACCCCCCTAAGTTAAATATAATTTAAATAAAACAAAATAAATGTAATATAATTAAATAAATTAATCCTATTTAAAACTAAATACTTACCTATAAAATAAACCCTAATATAGCTACAATATAACTATTAGTTACATTGTATCTATTTTAGGAATTATATTTATTTTACAGGCAACTTTGTATTTATTTTAACTAGGTACAATAGCTATTAAATAGTTAAAAACTATTAAATAGCTACCTAGTTAAAATAATTACAAAATTACCTGTACAATAAATCCTAACCTAAGTTACAAATACACCTAACACTACACTATCAATAAATTAATTAAATAAATTAACTACAATGATCTAAACTAAAATACAATTAAATAAACTAAACTATATTACCAAAAAAACAAACACTAAATTACAAAAAATAAAAAAATTACAAGAATTTTAATCTAATTACACCTAATCTAAGCCCCCTAATAAAATAATTACTGATTACTGATTACTTTGGGGCAATGCCCGCAAAAAGCCCTTTTAAGGGCTGGTAAAAGAGCTGATTACTTTTGTAATTTAGTACAGGGTAGGGCATTTTATTATTTTGGGGGCTTAGATTAGGTGTAATTAGATTAAAATTCTTGTAATATTTTTTTATTTTTTGTAATTTAGTGGGTTTTTTTTTGGTAATATAGTTTTGTTTATTTAATTGTATTTTAGTTTAGATCATTGTAGTTAATTTATTTAATTTCGCAGGTTTTTACAGACAAAACTCTAAATATAGCAGATATTTTCCACATATAACCCATTTTTTATTTATTTTTTGCTTCATTTTTACAAATAAAAAATCCTGAGCAACGTGCCTTGGCTTTTTGAAGCAATTCCATTTTTTAAGAAAATAATAATAAAAGAAAAAAGGAATATCCTCTGATCAAAAGCTTTTCAAATGCATTTACAACTTGATAACACCTCCTTTTCCTTGCATTGGACAATTCAATATCAGTTTTCTAATGCACCAGAAAATAACTTTTTGGAAGTTTTTAAAAGATTTTGTTGACTGTTCAAAATTAAAAGCCTTTCCAAACTGTATTATTTGGCTGATCACATGTTTTTTTTTAATCATTTTTTTAAACATTCAGTTCACATGTTAAGAAGTTTTGTCATTTTTGGTGAATTAAAATCTGCAGCTCAAATGATACTTTCAAATTAAAAAAATGTGTGGGAAAACGTCATCAAAATGATCATTTCTGATTGCAATGACGTATTTGAATATAATTACAATATTTTAAATATTACAAATATTAAACAAATTATGAGAAATCCTAAAAAAAAAAATATGGGCCAGTTTACAAATGAAGCAGTATTTCACGCACCTGCTCAAATGTTAACTCCGCTAAAAGTAAGCTTTTTGTGCGCGTCCGTTTGCACTAATTTTATAAGTTGAACGTAAACTGATTTCACTCACGTGCTAACCCGCCCAAGTGCAAAAAGTTGAACTTACACTATTGCACGTGCAATAATTTATTTAGTTAACCCTTCCATTTTTGCTTTTAATCTTAGCTGAGAGCTTGTAAGTGAGTGCTGGACTTTCTCTGTGTGTTGTATTAATTTATTTTGTAATTTTCCCTATGGTTGTTCCACCCAAACTGGTCTGGGGTTAACTGCCTGTGACTCTGGGGACAGCACAGCTTCCTGTAAGTGCCAGTGAGCACCCAGGGCTGAGCATGTTGCAGGGTCATGGGAGGTGTACCCGGTCCCAGGTGTTTGGAAGGGATCTTGACGTGGTACCTGGGCTTGTCCCATTTGGCCAAATGCGGTAACTAACCCTTCTATTTTTTCTAATCTTAGCTTAGAGCTTGTAAGTGAGTGATGGACTTTCTCTGTGTGTTGTGTATATATATATATATATATATATATTTATTAGATGGTGTTATTATGAGTGTAACTGTACTTTGTAATGTATTTTTGATATGTTTTGTGACACTTTTTTGTTTTGAGAAACAGTTAACCAGAGCTCTGAGGACGCGATAATCTGACCAGCATTAACTTCAATTGCGCTCAAGGGGTCGCGGTTACTTTTAACCTGTAATATGAGTGCTAAATCTGACGCACACAAATACCCTTGATAAACCCTTTTTCACTCGATTGTTACTGTTAGTGCTCCACTTGTAATCTAGCCCTATATTGTTAATTGCATATGTCATGAATTTATATAAATAGTTGGTAAAAACAATACATTAAAACTGTAATTTATTCTTTTGCCAACATTCATTTGCATAAAAAAAATATATTTTATATTAAACACCCTGTATAAAAAGACTTTACTGTATTCTTGAATTGAAAGAAGAAGGGCACCTCATGGTGCAGAAAGGTTGAAAACATTTATTGATCAGAATAAAAATTCCCAAAACGATACTCACAATGAATAAAGCACTATGGGTAAGTTCTTATTGAGCAAGCTGGGTCTCCACAGCCTCCAGCTGATTGGCTGCCTGGGCTTTACAGGCAATCAGAATCCCTCTCAGTGCAGGGCTGGCTGGCATCTTGTGCTTGGCAGACAGTCTGAGTCCCACTCAGTTGGGTTAAAAATAATCCCTATGGGGTCAATTTATTAAGGTGTATGTATCGTATCATGTCCACCGCACATCGATAAATGCCGACAGCATACGCTCTTGGCATTTATCATTGCACCAGCAGTTCTTGTGAACTGCTGGTGCAATGCCGGCCCCTGCAGATTTGTGGCCAATCGGCCGCTAGCAGAGGGTGTCAATCAACCTGATCATATTCGATCGGGTTGATTTCTGTCTGCTTAGGGTGACCATATTGCTGCTTTAAAAATGGGACATATCTAAAAAATATATCTATATATGACACCAAGAGAATGAAACAAATGAGATAATAGAAGTAAATTGGGAAGATGTTTTCAATTGCATGCTCTCTCTGAATTATGAACGTTTAATTTTGACTTTACTGTCCCTTTAAGACCACTGCATATTAACTAGAGTTAAGGGATTGCTTGTGCATTCCAGCATTGATGGGGCTCCAAAACAGCATCCACAGCTTGATAAATAGAGCCCAACAACTTGGTTTTACAGTTTTTTATTATATAGGACAGGTTTCAAATGTAAAATCTTTTATTATATAATATAATTTAGATGTAACGCACTAATATATCCTGCAGCTCTGTAAGCTTAGGTGCATGGTGATATTTACAAGGAATAAAGGGAAAATAAAGCATTGTTTTCATATAAATTGGAAATGAATAACTGTATTGTAATTCCAATAACTTACAGCTTATAAAACATCTTAAGTTAATCGTATAGCCTTTGTTGTGGACCTATAGGTACATACATATATTAGCTAGTGCACATTGTAACTAATCACAGTGCAGCACGCATGAGGGTCAGGGTTCAGAATTCCCCAATGTGCATTCAAGTGATCTGGGCAGGGGAAGCCCTACAACTTTCAGAATTACTGGAAAAGCCGGTGAAATATATAATGAAATTAAAAGTTGTTTTACTGAGTATAATGACAATTATTTGGGGAATTCAATGATAAATGTAATAATCCTTTAAGAAGTAGAGGACCCCCCCATGTGAGTTGTTATCTGATGCAGGTGATTTGTAAACAGGTGGTGTTTAGAAGAGGTGGGCTTGTGAGCTTGCAAGCTAAATTCAGAACAAGAGGGCATGATGAGAAAAAGAGCTAGAGTTAATGCAAGTGACTTTTCTTAAAGGGATATGAAACCCAACATCGATTTTTCCTGATTCCGATAGAGAATACAATTTGAAACAACTTTCCAATTTACTTCTATTATTTAATTTACTTCCTTTTCTTGTTAACCTTTGCTGAAAGGTTTATCTATGACTTGAGAGAATATCATTTGAAATATTTATACTGATCTGAGGACATCACTAAGTATAAACAATTTCTTAACCTTAAAGGGACACTAAAACCAATTTTTTTCTTTCATGACTCAGATAGAGAATACAAATTTAAACAATATTCCAATTTACTTCTATTATTTATTTAGCTTCATTTTTAGATATCCTTTATGGAAGAAATAGAAATGTACATTAGTGAGCCAATCACACAAGGCTTCTAAGTGCAGCAACCAATCAGCAGCTACTGAGCCTATCTAGATATGCTTTTCAGCAAAGAATATCAAGAGAATAAAACCATTTAGATAATAGAAGTAAATTAGAAAGTTGTTTAAAATTGCATGCTCTTTCTAAATCACGAGAAAAAAAAAACATTGGGTTTCATGTCCCTTTAATCCTAAGCATAATGTGTCTCTAATTTATATTATTATATTTTATACATCATTATATTTTTACCTAACATTATAAAAAAGCAATGCAATGAACATTCTTTATTTAGAAATACAGAAAAACACCTTTTCTCTTTCATTTGGTAAACTACTCATAACCTTTTGCTGTAATAACTAATAACAAAACAAGAATAAATGATTTTGCCAACAATTTTTTAAGAAAGAGAATTCCACAAAATGTGTGCAGTTATAGAAAAGTCCTGTAAGTAAGAATATTTAGAGGTAACCAGAAACAAGGAAAGCAGATTTGTGGCAGAAATTAGAGGGTGGATAGAAGAATTTGCAAAAGACTTGAGATTAATCTGTTTTATTGAATCAGAATTAACTACATAATAATATTAGTGGGCAGAAGTGAACATTCATATAGGGCTCTATTTATCAAGCTCTGTATGGAGCTTGATGGCCGCTGTTTCTGGCGAGTCACAAAGACCGCTGCTCCATAACCTGTCCGCCTGCTCTGAGCAGACGGACAGACATCGCCACAATACAACCCGACACCCCCTGCTGGCGGCCCATTGGCCGCGAGTCTGCAGGGGTCGGCGTTGCACCAGCAGCTCTTGTGAGCTGCTGGTGCAATGCTGAATACGGCGAGCGTATTGCTCGCCGTATTCAGCGAGGTCTGGCGGACCTGATCCGCAATGTCGGATCAGGTCCGCCAGACCTTGATAAATATGCCCCATAGAATCTATTTTATATCAATAAGGACATTTATGTTGTCATTTAAATTGTTCTTTTAAAAATACAATTAAAATAATTTTAAATTAATTTAAAATATTATAAATAAAGTTACATGGAATCCTGTAGACTCTGAGCTCGCCAGAGCAGGGTGCTCTTCCTCCTGTACTAGATTTGTTTAGTTTTGTTATGTTTTGTATTTTATCACAAATCCTTGTCATTGTATGACCCTATCTTTGTAACCAGCACTACGGAACTCTGTGACGCTATACTAATAAATGATAATAATAATAATTTTATAAGAAACAGATATCAGGAATAGAAAATGTAGAAAATAAATATTATTATATGTATGTATACATGCATGTATTAGGTATGTTTGTATATATGTATATATATATATATATATACTGTACTGTACACTACATTAGTAACTAATTTGGTGCTAATTTTTATAAGCCAGGAACTAATTTATATTTGTTATATATATTTTTGTGTATACAATAAAAAATAACTGTACTTACATGTTCTTTTGAAGAAAAAGTTAACAAGCATTGAAAATAATATGAGTTTCTCATCTGCAGTTTATTATAAAAAAAAATATTAAATAACCTACCTTCTGTTATAATATAATAGTGTTAAAGAAATCAGAGGAAGAAATTGCACTTACCTGCTACCAAGCATGGGCACTTGGTGCTTCTCTAGTCTGTGGTCAGAGAGGAGGATTTTATAACAATCTAAGCCCAAGATCATGTCCCTGAAGATGCTAAATCACACATTTTTTTCCAGCTAGTTAGTAAGTCAGAGAGTGTTCCCCTACAAACACTCAATACCCTGATGTATTATTATGTGTACAGTAAATGTGAAGCCAGGTCATTAAAGGTACTGAATTCCCAGAAGCCTAATAGTCTTCTGATTGTCTAACTACAGGTCCATAGTGGCTGTGAAACTCAGCAGGCAAATTGTTTAGGGTTACAGATATTAGCTTTAATGATTACACTATAATGTACAAGTAACCAGCATTAAAAGTATTTTAATGACAATTAAAATAAAATGTATGGTTTAATTCTATTACGTCACAAATATATTTTATTTTTAATGCTATTTGATACTTCTTAGCTGAACAGCTGAAAGTCATAATAAATTTTGACAGACGTTTCAACTCTTTTTGGCCTGTCCAAAAATTATCACTGGCTTCTGAATAAATTTGACTCACATTCTTTCAAAATTTAGGGAAACTAATAGGTAGGCTGACCATATTTCCATGAGACAAAAACGGGACATTGAGATGTCAAAAACGGGACGGGGTTAATATTCTTTATTCATAGGAAAAAAAGTAAGATTTGAACAAAAGTTAACTTTTATGACATGAATATAAACTATTGAGCCAACAATTATCCTTCAGTGACAGAGGAACTCATACAAAACATTTTAGGTAGACGTAGAGCTATAACATCCACAGTGTTTTCACAATGTTCTCATGATCTAAATTGGGAATGTGACATGTGTATATTTTTTAATCACATGCCCTTAACTCAATGTTTCCAAAATTGAAATTATCCTCTATGTTGTCAAGGCAAATTCCCCATATTAACTGATTTTAAAGGGTAAAAGTGTAGCCTCTGAACAGGCGTTTGGTTTGAAGATCTGGATTAGTAGTTGTAGATTTTTTTTACCTGAGTTGCCCAAAATCATTGTTACATGGTGGAAGAACTGAGAAAAATGTGGAAATAGTTACTTGATAATGATAAACGTTATTTATAACGTCTGTACAACCAGCAATGCAGCAGCATAATAAGCATAATTAATGACAATTAAATTGATTGACAGGCACAGACACTGGTCTTACCTTGGCCGTGCACAATTCTTGCAGAACTTAGACAGTTGATCTACTTGATCACTACGTTTGTATGTTCACACTGTGACACAAGAAGATGGCAAGAATTATCTCTCTGGTGATGGTCAGCCGCTAATTCGAATGATAGCAGAGGCAGATGATCATCACATCAGATGATGACAGATCTAGTCCAACTCCTGTCCTTACTAGGCACTAGCTAGTAGTTCTAACTTCCCTCCTGTGACCAGTATCGCTCCTCAGCTCAGTCTGACAGCTCACGACTGAGTACTGACCTGCTGTCACTTGCTTTCAATTATCATGCCCTAATTTTGAGTGCGGGTGGCATAGACGCGTTGCTGTGGATCATGTGGACACAGCCACCCAACACCCAAACCAACCCAACCCTGCAGTTATAAACAACTGCTCTCCCACCCCGGGGAGTTTAAAAGTTTTTAGTAAGTGATGTGTGTGCTAAAAATAACACTTGCGCTGGCCACACAGTCTGATAACCCTCAAAACGGGACAAAATTAATATTATTAAAGAAACGACGGGACGGGAGAAGAAACATAAAATAACGGGAAATGGGACGTATGGTCAGCCTACTAATAGGAGACATTTGCTCTTACTAAACATAAATATCAGCCTAAACATACAACATACAAGTTTAAAAAAATATTTAAAAAAAAATGTTTATTTTTAATGTGGAGTCTAAGGTAATGGGCACTGCACTGTTTCTTTGGTGGAAGATGTTGCTCAGACCTCTTAAGATTCTTTCCTAATTTTGGAAAAACTTTTGTTTTAGTTTTTCCTTTGCAAATTGTTCTTATTTGTCAGCAGCAGCTAGCTTTAAAAAATAACCTATATTTTCCACTTTTCATTGAAATAATAGATTACAATTAAAGTATTGTAAGAAACTACCTGAAAAGTTTCCAGGATTTTAAAAATATAAAATTGATTGTGGTAATAGACCTGTATAAAGCTCACACTGTACTAAAGTACCAAGCTCAGAAACAATCAAACAGCAGATATGTATTAAATAGTAGTATACCGTGGTGTGGGTTGCGCTCTGTATGCATAGCGGTAAATCGCTATTGAAGTCATGAGTTCATACCTTTTGATATGTCACCATATCCAGCCTCTCTCAGCCTTGAGATTATTTCCTCTGCTGCCAGCTCTCAACCAACTACCCAAAGAAATGCTCTTTTCTCTTACTGGATATATTTGCAAGTGCCTGGTATTAGGGAACTCTCCCACAAAACTCACCATAACCTCGGTCATACGGCTGTATCTTTCTCCACGAGCACCGCTATCCAATTCCGAACCAGCCCACACCACGGCCTACTACTATTTAATACATATCTGCTGTTTGATTGTTTCTTATCTTGTTACTTTAGTACAGTGTGAAATATGTTTGCATAATGCAAGATTGAGGATCTTGATTTGCTAAAGAACCTGTGCTCACACAAATAGTATAACTTGGAACTTATTCATAAGTTAAAGATTTTTTCCTGCACCTTTTCTGTCTATTGTTTCAGACATAATGGATACAGCATTGAGAGATGAGCACTCTGACTTTTTCTCACTAACATGAAGAAGAGACTAAATTGAAATGGGACAAATGGACACTAGAAATATATATAAGACTAAGAATTATACCTAGAGGATAAGGATTTTATTTCTAGGTGGAATAATACTCTTTCAGACTGTTTGTTTAAATTGATATCCTTTATAATTGAGTTTAAAGATCAGCAACTGTTAGTAGTGAGAGAACAGATTGAGACCTTGCAAAAGTAGTTAGATATGTGCACTCTTGAAACCAAATACAGTATAAAGATTATGACACTATATTGAAGGCTACATCTCAACAGCAGCCTTTGATACTGTTGACCACCCTCTTTTGCTCCAAACCCTAAAATCCTTCGGCATTTGCAACAAAGCTCTCTTGTGGTTCTATTCCTATCTGTCTAACGGTACCATTAGTGTAGTCTTCTCTGGGGCATTCTCTGCCTCGTTACCACTTTATGTTGGGGTATCGCAAGGCTCTGTCCTCAGTCCCCTTCTTTTCTCAAGCTACATGTCATCATTAGGTTCCTTAATAAAGTCCCAAGGGTTTCGATATCATTTGTATGCCACTGACACTCAAATCTACCTCTCTGCACCAGATCTATCTCCTTCCTTACTGACCCGTGTCACTAACTGTCTTAATCATATCTCATCCTGGATGTTCTCTCACTACCTTAAGCTAAATCTCACCAAAACTGAGCTCCTTATTTTTCCCCCTTCTTCCAAAATCTCCACTCTCGATTTCTCTATAACGGTCTATAACTCCATCATAACCCTACCCCGCATGCCAGATGTCTTGGGGTCACACTTGACTCAGATCTTTCTTTCACTCCAAACATTCAGTCCTTGGCTAAAGCATGTCACTTCCACCTTAAAAATATCTCTAAAATAAGACATATCCTTACACAAGACACAACTAAGATTTTAACCCACTCTCTCATCCTTTCCCGCCTCGACTACTGCAACTTCATGCTCTCTGGTATCCCTAGCTGCCGCCTAACTCCTTTGCAATGCATAATGAATGCCTCTGCCAGGTTCATCTTCCTTACAAGTCGCTCTTCCTCTGATGCACCTCTCTGCCAATACCTTCAATGACTTCCTCATGCTTCTAGGATTAAACACACAATTCTGACTCTGACATAAAAAGCCCTCAACTGCACTGTTCCCCCCTATATATCAGACCTTGTCTACAGATACTCTCCCTGCAGTCCCCTTCACTCTGCTCACAATATCATACTCTCCTCCTCTCTTGTTACCTCTTCACATTCCCGTTTACAGGATTTCTCCAGACTGGCTCCCATCTTGTGGAACTCTCTGCCTCGCTCAACAATACTTTTCACTAGTTTTGTAAGCTTCAAGCACTCCCTAAAGACTCTACTATTCAGGGATGCATACAACCGACACTAACCTTTCCTAACTCCATTTATATCCCCTCGAACCCCTTAGCATGTGAGCCTATGAGCCCAGCTGTTTGTAGGTCACCTTCATAAGAGCTGACTACAACAGTACAACTCTTGGCTGGGCCCTCTACTCATTTGATCTCTGTAAATGTTATCTTGTTTACCGCCTATGTTTATAGCACTGCAGAATCTGTCGGCGCTCTAAAAATACCTGATAATAATAATAATAACAACCAACGAGTAAGATAAATCACCGATACCAGGGACAGTTAAAATACACAATTTAGGGGGCGGAGTTAACTGCCTATCAGAGTGGATGTGTTTGATGAGAGCTCTCTGCCAAAGCTAGATAAAAACAGTTAATTCTTCCTATTTTCAGTGATTTTTGGGCTACTTTACTGTAGGCTTTGTTTTTGTCAGAGACCGTGGTCCTTTTTTGGGGTCACCGGACTTCTAAAACATTTACTAGCAATAACGGTTCCCTCCAGAACTGAGGCCTATTCCGTCTGAAATACTAAAATATACAGAAGAGACATTTCCTACCTGAAGCTCCGGAGGGTCGGGGTTCCGCTCCGAAGCCATAGGGTGAGTGGCAGGATACTACTTGGAGAACATTGGAGCTGATCTATTGTGCGGCCTCACCCTACCAGGCCACAGCTACGCCCGCTACTGCTGGACTCAAGACATAGCTGAGGCCTTCCCCTGCTGATATACCGAAGGGACATACCCTATTCCAGCTCCGGAGGGTTGGGGCTCTGCTCCAGAGCCATAGCCTGAGTACCTGGTGCCCACTGAGAGAGTCTGGAGCAGCGCTGAAACACGAGATACGCAGGAGCCAGCCAAACAGAGATCCGCTAGGTGATACCTGGCGTGGACAGCTACAGTGGGGTGGTTGAGAACTGTGCTAGCAAGGTTTTCTTAGATGAGGCCTACCTGCAAAAATTTGACGCAAATCTCTGACATCTTTTCCTGAGTTATCTATCACCAGATCAGGCCTACCATCACCTGGAGACAAGACTAGATGCAACTGTCGCAGGAAGGTAATAAACCTACTACATACCTGCACACTCTTACCCAGTGACGCTCTTTGACAAAGCCACTCACCTTATACAAAACATACTAATTATCCTGGGCCATCTTACAAAACCCGGTCTAGCGAGACTGCACCAGGCCTGAATCATGCAGTATCAGCTGGGAATCATGCAGACCCTCCCTCGCACAATGGTGCATTAATTAAATCTAGTCTTTGGGGCCTAGTAAGAGGAAGGGTAGCTCCCATGTTAGCCAAAATAATTCATACACCTAAGCTGCAAGAGTCATACGCAGAGAGAAGGTACAGCCTGCATAACGGGAGACACATAGAAGCCAAATACTCTGCATGTAACAAGGCCCAACCTAATATGGAGGGCTCCCAAGGCCCCTCAAAAGGATCTCAATTTAATACCTACCTACTAGTGTTAAACCAACTAAAGTGACCCCCCACTCAGGATACCGTTTGTCATTTTGGAACTTTTGTGGAAACCCCATAAGTGCTTGCCTTCAATTTGGGAACCCCAAAGACGGAGAACAGGGAAAATACCCACATCTCCATGCTAGCACCCCCATAAGATACTGGACATTCATGAGGGCTAATTAGAAAACTGTATATTTATTTTTGCTGCTGTGTCAGCTACTGTGTCTCTGTGGTCCTCACTCAGAGTGTAGTGTCATATTTGTACCTTCATTTAATCTGTTTATATTCTTGCAGCAATCTGAGGTGTCTGAGCTATCCCTGCACAGTCTAAACTTTGCTCTCATATTGCCTAGCCTTTATTAGTACATTTGTAAGATTACTATATCGTTTCCCATTCACTCACTGCTGGTTTAGTGTTTCTGCATCCCTTGCCCTCACCTCCCTGCTCCCGCCCAGCCTGTCTGGGTGAGTCACAGCCTCTTCCCATTTCCCCTTCCTTCGGGTAGTACCCTTCCTTCCCTGAGGTGGGGGCTGGGGCCTTGAAACTACTCTTTTTCTGTGTACATTGGAAATTGCGGGCCCCCTTGAAACTCTCCCTTTCCGGCTTGGCTTGTCTGAGCAGGTCACTTCCATTTTCCTTTTCCCCTTCCTTTCGGTCGTATCACCTACTCCCTGAGTTAGTAGGGGGTCCATTACTGGCCCACAGTAACCTGTTTGGGTTTGGGTGGCATTCCCTCGAGTCCTGGACTATACCTGAAGAGTCCTATTGGCCTAGGGACATTTACAGGTAGTCGCCCCCTTTCTTGGGGCTGAGGTGTCTGGTGCTCAACTCCTGATAAAATCAAGATGTCCTAGGGCTTGAGGGGATGTCAGCTGCCCTTGCTCTGCAGTAACTATATGTAGGCTGGGATAACCTTTTTATGACTAGGAGTGCTTCCTAATTACAAGACAAACTAGCAGTGCCTTTGTATAACCACATTTCTTTTCAGGAAATAGACCCTAAAATATTGGCGACATGCCTCATACATCTAGAAGACAAGTGAAGACCCCTACTGTTAATAATAAGACAGTATATGATCACTTTACTCAATCTGGAAAAGTACCCATCGCTGATCAAAACACGGAGCTAAGTGACCCTGAATCATTAGATGCAGAATCTCAATCGAACATACGCTTGATTACACCGTCACATCATTACATCACAAAGTCTACTTTACAGAAAATGCTCACCAACCAGACATGCTCTATTATGCAAGAGATCCAGCGTTTCTCTGCAGAATTGAAAAAAGATATATCTGAAATAGGAGAGAGAGTGGATGCACTCAAGCATAAACAAGATGATCTAGCAGTTGATCAGACCAATATGCTATCTTATACTGAAAATCTGGTGGAATAGCTTACCCAACTGGAGTTTAAAATAAGGAAAAAAGGGGGGAAACATGTCAGGGGAGGTTGGGGGATAATGGGCTCTCTATATGTTGTTTTAATGAGCAGGAATTAGCTTAAAACCTTCACGCTATCTTAGTATTTAAGTCTGCTTATTAGATGTCACATCAGTGACTATGTACCGAGTAATTTACTTTAGCAGCCTAGCATAACGCTATTTGAATAAACTTCTGAGCAACCAATAAGGGACACTCAATAACCGAGTAAATCTGCACGTAGTGCGAGTAGGACAAATTTGAATGTTACGGAGTTGCATCTTGGGCTAATTATAGCTTGCACCTTATATTTGAACACAATCTGGCAATGGTGTCTATATTAAGGCATTAGTATTTTACACATATTTAACTGTTTTTAGTATTCCGCTAAGCCAGTGTACTCATGATAATCTTAGTAATGATCTGGAATACTGGGTGTCTTTAACGGACATAGGGCTACGTTCATAGCGAGCCAGATCTGTATTTAATTACTATTAGAGTCACCTAGCAATATGTGACAGGTTATACCTACAGCAAATAATAATATATAACACAAGTGATATAATATACGGTACACATACCAGCAGGACAATTTATTCATTGTATATCAGCTGAATAGAGCAAAAATGATCTAGAATCTATCTGAATATAACTGTTATTTAACTCATTGTCTATTCAATGTCCTGGATTAGTCTCAGGAATTGACTACATTTACAAACATTTACTACCACAGGTATAACTTGTAAAGACTAAAATAAATGGTACTCTAAGTCAACCAATGAATATATCAATCCTGAAGGGGATTTGTTAAATCCGGTAACTTCCACCCTGGATATTTATTGTTGATAGCACAATTTTCAGTAATAACCATAATTGTTATGGATTAGGAAATTAAGAATTCCGGAGACAACACTTATGTATGAAATATGTTAACAAAAAAAAACCAATAATATTGTTTGTTCAACACAGTACATGGTATATTGCAAATATACCATAATCACTTACATGACTGTATATACTGTATTAAATTAACAACATATGCAATTTTTTCTGACGTATAACCACCCAATATTAAATTACAGTGCCAGATCTACTTGCTATGCTTAAACCTTGTGATTCATAAACAAGGACCTACTATATGATTGTGGACTAACGTGTGCATTCTAAGTCTCTATTTTTAGGTTATTTGACCAACCTAATCTTCAAGGACTAGTCCTTGGTAATCTGATTATTTAAACCCCAATTGCTACTCACTTTTTGAGCTATTACAATTCCTGTGTTTTTAATGTGTTTTGTTCTACCATTATTTTACAGTTCCAATAAAAGTTATATTTTAATTTTTCTAGTATATCCGCCAGTTGTAACTAAGTCTAATTCAACATTCAGGGAATTCGAGTGCTACTTAGGTGTACATTTTTTGAAGACTCTGATCTTCTTTTGTTCTCTTATGGAGTTTAAAATGGCTGACATTGAAGATAGATCCCGTAGAAACAACATACAGTTCAGAGGGATCCCGGAGAGTGTTGGAACTCCTAACTTACAAGCTTTCCTAAGAGAACTCTACTTTGAATTGGTGGACTCCCCAGAAGGACTGGTAGATACCATGGAAAGAGCCCATAGGGCCTTGAGATCTAGAACCATCCCCGTGGAAAAACCGTGAGATGTAATAGTCTGCTTCCATAGTTACATCTATAAAGATAGGCTGATGCAGGCTGCCTTTAAGAAACCACTCCTTTCAGAGAAGTTTAACGACATCATACTCTTACCTGACTTATCTGCGCACACTCTACAATACCGCAAGACTTACCAACAGGTCACTTCAGCCCTTAGGAAGGCTGACATCAAATACCACTGGGGACATCCCACAAATCTAGTGGTTTGAAAGATAACCAATCTCATGTAATCTCTACTCTTCCTCAGGGTTTAGCTCTCCTCGCTTCTTGGGGTCTTCACTCAGGACTTTCTCTTCCACTACAGGCTGTCAATCTGAAACTAAGAGCTCCGGCTCCTGAATGGTCCATTAAGGAGCAGAGAGCAAAAAGTTCTAGGGTGGTCCCAGCTCAGGACTCAACTTGAACATCGTCACTCATAACCCTTCGTCTGTGGGACCAACCTAGCCTTAAACATTGTTAGACCTACTGATAGAAATATACTTATACAGTTAATGTTAGTTCACAGGTTTATATGCACTTTCTGAAGCTTATCTTGTGGAAGTTTGAATTTTGCACTCCTGTTTTTTGTTATCCTGCCTACATGGTTCTTTTTGTATGTTTAATGTTCTTATGTCTGCGGAGCGGGGTTAACATGGTTGACTCTTGCTCTTCAAGGTAGTTCTCTCCCCCCAATAGAAGCCCTCGCTAGGGCTCCACTGAGGCGGACTATTTCCGCCAAATCCCAACCCCTCTTATTCTCAATCCTTCCCCCCCTCCACTTCCACTCATTTAATCCACACCTAATTACCCATACAATTTGTTATTGACTCCTATGTCCACTCTCAAGATTCTAACACACAATGTCAGGGGCTTAAACTCCCCACATCAGCGTAGCCTTCTGGCCAAATCGCTCAGACACCACAATCCTGATGTGGTCTTTCTTCAGGAGATACATTGGACACCTGATAAACCCCATCACATAATATCAAAGGGCTATAATACGCTAGAGTATGCCCCCTTTCCACAGAAAGCCAGAGGTACCACAATCCTGATCCATAAAAGAACAGCTTACGAACAAATCCAGGTCATAAAAGACCCTCAAGCTAGGTCTTTCATCTTAGTGTGTAAATTAGACCATGTCAGTTACACTTTAGTGTCTGTTTATCTCCCCAACTCTCACCAACCTAAGTATCTTAAATGAATCCTCCTTGCAGTTGACCGGGTTAAAGTAGGTAAAGTTATAGTAGCGGGAGATTTTAATATGATCTGGGACCAAACTCTTGACAGAAAATCCACTGGGCGCATAAAACAGACTTCCCACACCACATTACTCTCGACCAAATTTCGTCAAATTATTACTCAGTTTAACTATTATGATATCTGGAGATCACTCCATCCCAGGGACAGGGATTACACCCAATTTTCTCATCCAAATAAGACGTATACTAGACTGGACCACATATTCTGCTCAGTGGAAACTCTAGACCTGGTTAAGAGCTCCAATATATCTCTCTATCCATGGTCAGATCATGATTTGTTAAGGTAGACCTCAGCTCGACGGAGAATAATAACACAAAGTACTCATGGCGCTTTCCCCATCAGGTCTTTCTGGACATCCCTTTTAAAGAAGAACTTAGAAAAGATATAATTTCCTATTTCCAAATAAATTACAATAATCAGGTCAGAGATGATATTCTCTGGGGCACTGCTAAGGCCACCTTTAGAGGTCTCATTATAAGGAGACAAGCATACTTAAGGAAACTGTCAGACCTACCCCTCTCTCACTCCCACATAGAACTACGATGCTTAGAGGCCTCTAACCGGTCTACACCTTCAAATACCATCACCGAACAAATCATGACACTCAGAAACCACATCAGCCAGATAGAACTAAAACGTACTCAAGCTAACCTTCTTAAGATGAAACAACTTTTTTATTATAAGAGCAATAAAGCAGATACCCTCTTAGCTGATAAACTTAAACAAAGGACAAGCATATCCAGAATCCACCATATCCAGTCTGGGAATCAGACTTATTAACTACCCTCACAGATAGGTAGGTGCTTTGAGAAATTTTATTCCAACTTATATAACTTAGAAAAGGAGGCAGGTCACTCACTAGCCACCACTCCAGACATTTGCACGTTCTTGGAACATCTGAAGCTCCCCTCCCTCTCAGATGAACACCGAGAGTCCCTTACAGCCCCCTTTACACTCAAAGATATAAAGAATGTAATCAAGAACTTAAAGACCTTTAAGGCACCAGGCCCAGATGGATACTCGGCATCTTTCTATAAGATCTATGTCAATGAGTTGGCACCATTGCTCCTTAGGTTTTTTAACCAGGCCAAGGAGGAAGGAAAATTTGATAAGGAGTTTTTAGAAGCCACATTAATAACCATTCCAAAACCCCAAAAAGACCCATCCCTCTGCTCTAGCTATAGGCCGATTTCTCTGATAAACTTGGATGTCAAAATCTATGCCAAATTGTTAGCTAATCGCATATCCATGTTACTCCCCCATCTTATTGATTTAGATAAGTTAGGGTTTATATCTAATAGAGAGGGTCCCAACAACACCAGACGCCTACTCAATATCCTCACTGAGTCCACCAGATTAAATAAGCCATTCTCTGTCATCTCACTTGATGCAGAGAAGGCCTTTGACCGCGTACAATGGAGCTACCTATGGGAAGTCCTCAAAGCCTTCGGTTTCAAAGAACAAACCCTGATGGCTATTCAAACGCTTTACTCCACCCCTACAGCGACGGTTAAAGGCCTAGGATTTCACTTGCTCCCCTTTCCAATTACTAATGGCACCAGACAGGGATGCCCCCTCTCGCCTTTGCTATTCGCCCTAGCAATTGAACCCCTTGCAGAACAAATTAGATCAGATAGAAATATTGACAGGATTACCCTACATGGCACAAGCCACAAAATAGCATTATTCGCTGACGATGTCACAATATTTTCTTCGGACCCACTATCCTCATTCCACAGCTAAAAGACACTCTCGAATCCTTTGGCCATATGTCTCTATATAAACTAAACTTAGATAAAACTGAAATCTTTACATGGGGCTTTCCCCAAGAGGTAGCTGAATGCTTGAAAACCCAGTATAAAGTCAACAGCATTGACCATTGTGTCTCACACCTTGGGGTTAAGATATCGAATAATATACCACAGATGATAAAAGATAACTACTTACCTCTACTATCTGACCTGCGCACACTAAAAGACAAATGTGATTACACTTACATATTATGGATAGGCAGACTCACAGCACTCAAAATGTCATTTTTGCCTAAAAATACATACCTCTTTAGGTGTCTCCCTATTAGAGTACCAAGATACTTGTTACACCAATTTCAAAGTGAGTTCACAAAATATATTTGGCAACACAAATCTCCCAGAGTAGCCCATAAAATTTTACAGAGCCCTCTACACAGGGGAGGGATAGCCTTCCCCTCTATCTTTCACTACTATGAAGGGGTAATGCTAACACATATCTGACAGTGGGGAGCAATACAAACTTTAAGCAAATGGAAAGCCATAGAACAAGCTTCGCTGCCACACCACACATATCTATCGGACCTAATCTGGATTCCCCCCACTCACGTAGAACCCTGAACATTACTAATCCCATAATTTGTGAATGTCTCACGATGTGGGATAAAATTAGACATTACCACCACATTGCCCCGCACCCCTCACTGGTCACTTCTCTGACAGGCATGCTTCTAGGATTGCCTGACTCCCACCCTCAGTGGGCTCAAATAGGCATACAAGCAGTTTCGGATCTCCTCGAACCCACGATTTTACACTTTAGAAGAACTAAAAATCGATTCTCTTTTACCCAAATACATGTCATTTGAATACATTAGACAATTTGGGAAACTATTTGGCGGAAAGGCAATAGATTAAGTAAACCCCAATCTCTACATTACTCCTTAATAGGTAACACAGACAGCAAAAATAAACTACCTCATTTACTCAAATGGGAACTATACTTGGACACCACCGTTTCCCCACAAATATGGCAAACTGTTATTACCAAAAAGGCCCTACACTGTATCACGTTATTTGAAACATATTATAAATTGTTAACACATTGGTATTACATCCCCACTAGACTTAATAAAATGTATGCATCTACCTCACCACTGTGTTGGCGAAACTGTGGGCAGATAGGAGACACCTTACACATATGGTGGAGCTGTCCCAAACTCGCTCCCTAATGGAATACCTGCTTGCGGGCGCTATCTAGTCTCGGAATAACACTTCCTAAATTCCCTTCCAATGCTCTCCTCCACATTGGCATTCATACTTTACCGAAACATCAGGCATATCTTTGTATATACCTTTTTAATGGCAACCAAAGCGGCAATAGTCAAATCATGGAAAAGTACGTCCCCTCCAAGCTGGTCCATGATACTAAATTCGATGGCGTACATATATAAGATGGAAAAAAGTATATTCTATACCCTAAACAAATCAGACTTATTTGAAATTACCTGGGCAGACTGGGTATCACGATATGATATCTCCTAGGCACCAAATGTCATGACTAGCCCATGATGTGCATTTCAGGATTGGGCCTTACCTTTCTTATATTAATGTATTTTTACTCCCCTCACTACCTCCCCATTCCCACCCCTTTACCTCTGCCATTATGCCTTGCCTTCTCTCTTTTTTCCTTTCCTTTTTTTTTTTTTTTTTTTAAATTATCATAAGATCCTATCATTATACATAATATATAGGTGATATCTGTTTATTTTTTATATTGATCATATACTTGAGATTTAGGGGCCTGCGTGCCCCACATACCTTTGTTTATACTGATTTTCTATTGAAATGTTACTTTTGACTTAATACATTTTTTGAAACTTAAAAAAGAAAAAAAAAAATACATAATTTAATTCCATAATGTTAAAATACATCCATAGTGCAGAAAAACAATTTCCTCCATGTCAGTAATGGCTGATACTTTTCGGCTGCTGCAGTACTCTCCAACATCCTACTAAATTTGGTGGTAGGGTCTGTATCCAGTGTCTCATAGTTCTCCCTATCACCCAACTGTCTTAGTGCTTCAGTCACAAATTGCTTTCTGTTTTGGACAACAACCATACCCCCTTTGTCCACCCTGTGGATCACCAATTCCTTGTTGCTCTGCTGTCTATGTAAGGCTAGACATTTGTGACTGAAGCACTAAGGCAGTTGGGTGATATGGAGAACTATGAGACATTGGATACAGATCCTACCACTAAATTTAGTAGGGAATTGAGTCACCTGATAGATGAAGGTAGGGAGCTGGGGTTTATGAACCAAGACACAAGTGAATATTTAATGGTGCAACAACCACTTATTCCAGTATTCAATCACCTACCAAAAGTGCACAAGTCACTAGAGGAGGTACAAGGCAGACCCATTGTGAGATATATTTGATTATTGATGGAGCACATCTCACAATGGGTAGATGCCATACTTCAGAACTTAGTACAAGGGTTACAGAGTTTCATTTGGGATACCAAACAGGTCCTGAATCTGACTAGGAAGCGTATTTGGGAACCAAATCATTATTGGCTAACAGTAGATGTGTCAGCCGCTCTGGAATCAATCCGGGATGTAACCCAACTGCTAGCGTGAATTGAAAGCACACGCTAGCACACTGAGAAATATCCAGGACGTGACCCACTCAGGAAGCAGATTAGAAGATAACAAAAATGAATATTGTTCCAGAATGCAGGAAAGCCACAAAGGATAAAACGTCCCTTTAAGTAGTACAAAGAACAAAAAGGAAATGCTCTTACTTTGAAGCTTCTGAAAAAGGTCCTCTTTAGCAGGCTTGTAAAACAAAGGAAAAGTTCTCTTTTGCAGCTTGTAAAAGTATAATGTCCCTTTAAGCAGGTTTATAACAAACAGAAAGGCAAAGTTCTCTTTTGCAGCTTGTAAAAGTAAATGTCCCTTTTAAGCAGGTGTATAACAAACAGAAAGGCAAAGTTCTCTTTTGCAGCTTGTAAAAGTATAATGTCCCTTTAAGCAGGTTTATAACAAACAGAAAGGCAAAGTTCTCTTTTGCAGCTTGTAAAAGTAAATGTCCCTTTTAAGCAGGTGTATAACAAACAGAAAGGCAAAGTTCTCTTTTGCAGCTTGTAAAAGTAAATGTCCCTTTTAAGCAGGTGTATAACAAACAGAAAGGCAAAGTTCTCTTTTGCAGCTTGTAAAAGTAAAATGTCCCTTTAAGCAGGTCTTGTTTAACAAAGAATAGGTTTAAAGGTAAAGGCCAAAGCAAGGTCAGGCAGGCAGAAGTCGGCATCCAAATATCAGCAAAAGGTATAGGCAAAAGACAGGGTCAGGCAAGCAGAAGTCGGCATCCAAGTGTCAGCAAAAGGGTAATAGCTACAGGCAAGGTCAGGCAGGCAGAAGTCAATGTCCAAATATCAGCAAGTAGGGATTAGGCAAGAGGCTTGGTCAGGCAGGCAGAAGTCGGTACACAGAAGAATAAAACTGATATGGTACTCACAATCCAGGGAAACAAACAAACGGGCCCAGATTCAGATCTCCCGCCGAGATTTAAAGGGCAGGAGCGTAACCGTCATCAGAGGGGTGTGAGAGAAAGCGTCATGTTGCTAAGCAACATGACGTCAGAGACACAGAGGAGTTCCGGGAGCCGCGGCGACACGGCGATGAACGGAAGCGCTCATGACAGCACCCCCTCCTCAAGGGCCCCTCCGGGGGACAGGACCAGGTCTATCAGGATGAGTCTTGTGGAAGGTCTTGACCAATATTGGAGCATTTACTTGATGAGCAGGTTCCCAAGAACGTTCCGTGACTGGATAACCCTTCCAATGAATGAGATAATACAATTTCTTGCCCCGCAATTTGGAATCTAGAATATGGCTGATCTCAAACTCAGGATGTCCATGCACCAATAACGGTGGAGGTTTAGAAAAAGGCTTAGAATACCTGTTAATCATCACAGGTTTTAAAAGAGAAACATGGAATACCGGATGGACTTTGAGAGACTTGGGTAAAGCTACCCGATAAGCAGTGGAACATACCTGACCCAGTATTCGGAAAGGACCCACATATCGTGGTCCCAATTTGTTAGAAGGTTGTTTCAGGCGAAGAAATCGAGAGGAAATCCAAACTTTATCACCAGGGCGATATTTGGGAGCCTTTTTCCGTCGAAGATCCGAAAAGAACTTGTAACGTCTAGAAGTTACAGAAAGAATACGATGTATCTTCTGCCAATGTCGAGTTAATCTTCGGGCTGTAAGATCAGAAGCAGGATTCACTGTGGAGGAAGTATGCAAAGGGAACGTCCTAGGCTGATATCCGTAAGCTGCATGAAAAGGAGAAGTCTGAAGGGAGGAATTGTACCGGGCATTATGGGCCAATTCAGCCAAAGGAAGGTAAGAAGTCCAGTTAGAATGATAATGATCCACATAATGTCTAAGATATGTTTCAAGACACTGGTTTACTCTTTCAGTCTGACCATTCGATTGTGGGTGGTGAGAAGTAGAGAGAGATATAGTAGTACCAAAATGTTTACAAAGTGACCTCCAAAATCGAGAAACGAATTGTACCCCTCTATCTGAAACAATATCAAGAGGAAATCCATGGATTCTTACAATATGTAGAATAAAAAGTTCAGAGAGTCTTTTGGCAGATGGTAATCCTGGCAAGGGTACAAAATGAGCCGTCTTAGTGAACCTGTCGACCACCACCCAGATAGTATTGTTCCCAGTGGACAAGGGAAGATCGGTAATAAAGTCCATGGATACATGAGTCCAAGGCTGGTGAGGTATAGGCAATGGTTGGAGTAATCCTGAAGGAAGTTGGCGTGGAGTTTTGTTCATGGCACATTGTGTGCATACTGAGACGTAATCCTTCACATCTTGAGAGAGTGTAGGCCACCAGACATGTTGTTTGAGGTTTCGAGTGGTAATACTGATGCCAGGATGTCCAGAAAGGGGACTATCATGAGCCCAAAATAAAATCTTGGAACGAAGGCGTTCAGGAACAAAGAGTAAACCATTGGGAGGTTTACAGGACAAAGGAAGACGCTCTTGAGCGGACTGTAATTCTTGTAACCAAGAAGTTGTTAACTGGGCAATGACTTCATGAGGTTGGAGAATGGTACCAGACTCAGGAACTGGGGTATCTTGAAATTGTCTGGAAAGTGCGTCTGCTTTAATATTTTTTGAACCAGGTATGTAAGACAAATTATAGTGAAACCGAGAGAAGAATAAGGACCAGCGTGCTTGCCTGGAATTTAGTCGTTTGGCTGTTTGGAGATACAGAAGGTTCTTATGATCAGTAAGTATAGTAAATGGCAAAGAAGTACCTTCCAGCCAATGTCTCCATTCATCCAATGCCATCTTGATGGCAAGCAACTCTTTATTCCCTACGTCATAGTTAAATTCGGAAGGAGTGAATTTTTTAGAGAAAAAAGCAACAGGATGAATCCTTCCAGTCTCTGGTATTCGTTGAGACAGAACCGCTCCAGCAGCAACAGAGGAAGCATCCACCTCCAGAATAAATTGAAACTCAGGATTTGGATGACGAAGGATAGGAGCTGAGGAAAAAGCTTCTTTGAGAGATTCAAAAGCTTCTATAGCCTCAGACGGCCATACTTTACAGTTTTGTCCTTTTCTTGTGAGAGAAGTAAGAGGAGAAGTAATAGTAGCAAAATTCTTGATGAACTTTCTGTAATAATTGGCGAAGCCTAGGAAACGTTGTAAAGCCTTCAAAGAATCAGGTCTAGGCCAATCCAAAATGGCAGAAAGTTTAGTAGGGTCCATTTCGAATCCAGATGCCGATATTACATAACCCAGAAAGGGTATGATTTTTTGATGGAAAGAACATTTCTCCAGTTTAGCAAACAGATGGAATTCTCTTAGACGTTGAAGTACTTTCTTGACGTGGTGCACATGATCTTGGTGGTTCTGAGAAAAAATTAAGATGTCGTCCAGGTATATGATAACAAAAATATTCAAAAAATCACGAAAGATCTCATTTACAAAATGCTGGAAAACCGCCGGAGCATTGCATAGCCCAAAGGGCATGACCAAATATTCATAATGCCCAAATCGAGTGTTAAAGGCAGTCTTCCACTCATCTCCTTTGCGTATACGGATCAAGTTGTATGCACCACGTAGGTCGAGTTTGGTGAAAATGGTGGCTCCCTGAAGATAAGTAAAAAGTTCAGGAATAAGGGGCAGAGGATAACTGTTCTTGATGGTAATCTGATTCAATCCACGATAATCAATACAGGGTCTTAATCCGCCATCCTTTTTTCCCACAAAAAAGAAACCAGCCCCTACAGGGGAAGAGGAGGGTCGAATAAATCCTCTAGCCAGATTGTCTTTTATATATTCTTCCAGAGCCATGTTTTCTGGTTTAGAAAGTGGATATGTTTTGCCTCGAGGATAGGCAGCCCCAGGAAGGAGGTCAATGGGACAATCAAAAGGGCGATGAGGAGGAAGACGTTCCGCTTCTTTTTTGGAGAAGACATCCACAAAGTCATGGTAATGCATAGGTAAGGATTCCGGAGTTTCAACTGTGAGAGCAATAGTGAGTGGTAACTTAGTAATCTCTTGAAGACATTTAGTCTGGCATGTAGATCCCCAGGAAGTGAGTTCACCGAAAGTCCAAGAAAAAATGGGATTGTGAATCTGGAGCCAGGGTAATCCCAAGATAATGGGAAATTGCGGAGTGGGAATGACATCGAAACAAATTGTCTCAGAATGAAGTATTCCTACGGTGAGGATTAAGGGTTGAGTAGAAAACTGAATGTATCCAGAACCCAAAGGATCTCCACTGACCGTAGAGACTGAAATGGAATACTCCTTCTTTAGTAAGGGTATAGAATGAGTAGAAACAAATGTAGAGTCAATGAACACACCTCCAGCACCAGAATCAATTAGGGCTTGGGTATAGATCTTCTTTTGTCCAATTAGAAGAGTTACTGGAACAAAGAGTTTCTTGTATAGGGAATGACCACTATTTTGGCTTAACTCAGTTCCCTGGACTAGAGTTAAGCCCTGGCTTTTACTGGCCTAGTAGGACAATCCCTTAATAAATGTCCTTTAAGGCCACAGTACAGACATAAGCCAAGAGTCCGTCTTCTTAAGCGTTCAGTCTCAGTTAATTTTATACTTCCTACTTCCATGGGTTCAGCCTGATCAGTAGTAGGAGAGGCTGGAGTGACTGGACTAGAAAAACGAGGAGCTAAACGAAAAGGAGTTCGAGTGGCAGTCCTCTGTGTTCTATCCTTTTCTTGTTGGCGTTCACGAAACCTGGCGTCGAGACAGATACAGAGATTTATTAAGGCTTCTAAGGACTCTGGAAGTTCACGATACACCAATTCATCCTTGAGACGCTCAGAAAGTCCTTTACGGAAAGCGGCTCTGAGTGCTCCCTGATTCCAAGTGGTTTCAGAGGCAAGGGTGCGGAACTCAATTGCATATTGAGAGACTGGTTGATTTCCTTGACGTAAATCCAGGAGAGTTGCTTCAGCAGCGGATGACCTTCCAGGTTTATCGAATACGTTTGAGAATGTAGATAGAAATGTATCAACATCCAACAGTATAGGATCATTCTTTTCTAGCAAAGGTGACACCCAAGCCAAGGCTTTTCCTTTCATTAAGGAAATAAGAAACGTGATTCTAGAAGAGGCAGTAGCAAAGAGAGTAGGGCTATTTCGGAAATGAAGACGGCATTGATTCAAAAAGCCTCTACATTCTTCAGAATTCCCATCATATTTATCCGGAAGAGGAATCCTGGGACTTAGTTGTACCTGAGACTGATTGTTAGGAATCGGAGGAGGTAATGCCTCAATCGGATTTGGATTGGGATTAGGATTGGGAGGTGCGGTAGCAACCAAATTTTGTAATAGAGCAGTAATTTGATCAAGTTTAGTGTCCAGAGACTGCAAGTGAGTGGCATGAGAACCCAAGAGCTGTCCCTGGTGAGCCACGGCCATAGATAATTCAGTGGGGTCCATTTTTATGGCCCGTTTGTAATGTCAGCCGCTCTGGAATCAATCCGGGATGTAACCCAACTGCTAGCGTGAATTGAAAGCACACGCTAGCACACTGAGAAATATCCAGGACGTGACCCACTCAGGAAGCAGATTAGAAGATAACAAAAATGAATATTGTTCCAGAATGCAGGAAAGCCACAAAGGATAAAACGTCCCTTTAAGTAGTACAAAGAACAAAAAGGAAATGCTCTTACTTTGAAGCTTCTGAAAAAGGTCCTCTTTAGCAGGCTTGTAAAACAAAGGAAAAGTTCTCTTTTGCAGCTTGTAAAAGTATAATGTCCCTTTAAGCAGGTTTATAACAAACAGAAAGGCAAAGTTCTCTTTTGCAGCTTGTAAAAGTAAATGTCCCTTTTAAGCAGGTGTATAACAAACAGAAAGGCAAAGTTCTCTTTTGCAGCTTGTAAAAGTATAATGTCCCTTTAAGCAGGTTTATAACAAACAGAAAGGCAAAGTTCTCTTTTGCAGCTTGTAAAAGTAAATGTCCCTTTTAAGCAGGTGTATAACAAACAGAAAGGCAAAGTTCTCTTTTGCAGCTTGTAAAAGTAAATGTCCCTTTTAAGCAGGTGTATAACAAACAGAAAGGCAAAGTTCTCTTTTGCAGCTTGTAAAAGTAAAATGTCCCTTTAAGCAGGTCTTGTTTAACAAAGAATAGGTTTAAAGGTAAAGGCCAAAGCAAGGTCAGGCAGGCAGAAGTCGGCATCCAAATATCAGCAAAAGGTATAGGCAAAAGACAGGGTCAGGCAAGCAGAAGTCGGCATCCAAGTGTCAGCAAAAGGGTAATAGCTACAGGCAAGGTCAGGCAGGCAGAAGTCAATGTCCAAATATCAGCAAGTAGGGATTAGGCAAGAGGCTTGGTCAGGCAGGCAGAAGTCGGTACACAGAAGAATAAAACTGATATGGTACTCACAATCCAGGGAAACAAACAAACGGGCCCAGATTCAGATCTCCCGCCGAGATTTAAAGGGCAGGAGCGTAACCGTCATCAGAGGGGTGTGAGAGAAAGCGTCATGTTGCTAAGCAACATGACGTCAGAGACACAGAGGAGTTCCGGGAGCCGCGGCGACACGGCGATGAACGGAAGCGCTCATGACAAGATGTTAGAGCCCTATATTCTTCAATACCACATGATATATTGATCAAGGCAGTAGCATACTTTCTACAGAGAGAACCAGAGTATGATGATGTTTTTAATGACTTTGTGGTAAGGGTCATTAAGGTAAGGGTCATTATAGTTGTGCTGCCCCACAATTTTCCAGTTTTGAAGGGTTTTTTTACCTCCAAAACTGTGGGACTGCAATGGGAGCAAAATTTGCCCCCTCCAATGCCAATCTGTTTATGGGTTGGTGGAAGCAATCCCACATTTATGGATGTCCCTGTGAGTTTAGACAGCACATAATTTTGTACAAAAGGTACATAGACAATCTGCTGATGATTTGGAAAGGGAGAGAGCAGGAAGCAATACTTAGGCCTAGATTTGGAGTTTGGCGGTAAAAGGGCTGTTAACGCTCCGCGGGCTTTTTTCTGGCCGCACCATAAATTAAACTCTGGTATCGAGAGTTCAAACAAATGCTGCGTTAGGCTCCAAAAAAGGAGCGTAGAGCATTTTTACCGCAAATGCAACTCTCGATACCACAGTTGCTTACGGACGCGGCCAGCCTCAAAAACGTGCTCGTGCACAATTCTCCCATAGGAAACACCTGCAAAAAAGCAGCGTTCAGCTCCTAACGCAGCCCCATTGTTTCCTATGGGGAAACACTTCCTACGTCTGCACCTAACACTCTAACATGTACCCCGAGTCTAAACACCCCTAACCTTACACTTATTAACCCCTAATCTGCCGCCCCCGCTATCGCTGACCCCTGCATTTTTTTTTAACCCCTAATCTGCCGCTCCGTAAACCGCCGCAACCTACGTTATCCCTATGTACCCCTAATCTGCTGCCCCTAACACCGCCGACCCCTATATTATATTTATTAACCCCTAATCTGCCCCCCACAACGTCGCCGACACCTGCCTACACTTATTAACCCCTAATCTGCCGAGCGGACCTGAGCACTACTATAATAAAGTTATTAACCCCTAATCCGCCTCACTAACCCTATCATAAATAGTATTAACCCCTAATCTGACCTCACTAACATCGCCGAAACCTAACTTCAATTATTAACCCCTAATCTGACGACCGGAGCTCACCGCTATTCTAATAAATGGATTAACCCCTAAAGCTAAGTCTAACCCTAACACTAACACCCCCCAAACTTAAATATAATTTACATCTAACAAAATAAATTAACTCTTATTAAATAACTTATTCCTATTTAAAGCTAAATACTTACCTGTAAAATAAATCCTAATATAGCTACAATATAAATTATAATTATATTATAGCTATTTTAGGATTAATATTTATTTTACAGGCAACTTTGTAATTATTTTAACCAGGTACAATAGCTATTAAATAGTTAAGAACTATTTAATAGTTACCTAGTTAAAATAATAACAAATTTACCTGTAAAATAAATCCTAACCTAAGATATAATTAAACCTAACACTACCCTATCAATAAAATAATTAAATAAACTACCTACAATTACCTACAATTAACCTAACACTACACTATCAATAAATTAATTAAACACAATTCCTACAAATAAATACAATTAAATAAACTAGCTAAAGTACAAGAAATAAAAAAGAACTAAGTTACAAAAAATAAAAAAATATTTACAAACATAAGAAAAATATTACAACAATTTTAAACTAATTACACCTACTCTAAGCCCCCTAATAAAATAACAAAGACCCCCAAAATAAAAAATTCCCTACCCTATTCTAAATTAAAAAAGTTACAAGCTCTTTTACCTTACCAGCCCTGAACAGGGCCCTTTGCGGGGCATGCCCCAAGAATTTCAGCTCTTTTGCCTGTAAAAGAATAAATACAATACCCCCCCCAACATTACAACCCACCACCCACATACCCCTAATCTAACCCAAACCCCCCTTAAATAAACCTAACACTAAGCCCCTGAAGATCTTCCTACCTTGTCTTCACCATCCAGGTTCACCGATCCGTCCTGAAGAGCTCCTCCGATGTCCTGATCCAAGCCCAAGCGGGGGGCTGAAGAAGTCCATGATCCGGTCAAAGTCTTCATCCAAGCGGGGCAGAAGAGGATCTTCCATCCGATTGAAGTCATCATCCAGGCGGCATCTTCTATGGTCTTCCATCCGGAGCGAAGCGGCAGGATCCTGAAGACCTCCAGCGCGGAACATCCATCCGGACCGACGACTGAACGACGAATGACTGTTCCTTTAAGGGACGTCATCCAAGATGGCGTCCCTCGAATTCCGATTGGCTGATAGGATTCTATCAGCCAATTGGAATTAAGGTAGGAATTTTCTGATTGGCTGATGGAATCAGCCAATCAGAATCTAGTTCAATCCGATTGGCTGATCCAATCAGCCAATCAGATTGAGCTCGCATTCTATTGGCTGATCGGAACAGCCAATAGAATGCGAGCTCAATCTGATTGGCTGATTGGATCAGCCAATCGGATTGAACTTGATTCTGATTGGCTGATTCCATCAGCCAATCAGAAAATTCCTACCTTAATTCCGATTGGCTGATAGAATCCTATCAGCCAATCGGAATTCGAGGGACGCCATCTTGGATGACGTCCCTTAAAGGAACAGTCATTCGTCGTTCAGTCGTTGGTCCGGATGGATGTTCCGCGCTGGAGGTCTTCAGGATCCTGCCGCTTCGCTCCGGATGGAAGACCATAGAAGATGCCGCCTGGATGATGACTTCAATCAGATGGAAGATCCTCTTCTGCCCCGCTTGGATGAAGACTTTGACCGGATCATGGACCTCTTCAGCCCCCCACTTGGGGTTGGATCAGGACATCGGAGGAGCTCTTCAGGACGGATCGGTGAACCTGGATGGTGAAGACAAGGTAGGAAGATCTTCAGGGGCTTAGTGTTAGGTTTATTTAAGGGGGGTTTGGGTTAGATTAGGGGTATGTGGGTGGTGGGTTGTAATGTTGGGGGGGGGTATTGTATTTATTCTTTTACAGGCAAAAGAGCTGAAATTCTTGGGGCATGCCCCGCAAAGGGCCCTGTTCAGGGCTGGTAAGGTAAAAGAGCTTGTAACTTTTTTAATTTAGAATAGGGTAGGGAATTTTTTATTTTGGGGGTCTTTGTTATTTTATTAGGGGGCTTAGAGTAGGTGTAATTAGTTTAAAATTGTTGTAATATTTTTCTTATGTTTGTAAATATTTTTTTATTTTTTGTAACTTAGTTCTTTTTTATTTTTTGTACTTTAGCTAGTTTATTTAATTGTATTTATTAGTAGGAATTGTGTTTAATTAATTTATTGATAGTGTGGTGTTAGGTTAATTGTAGGTAATTGTAGGTAGTTTATTTAATTATTTTATTGATAGGGTAGTGTTAGGTTTAATTATATCTTAGGTTAGGATTTATTTTACAGGTAAATTTGTTATTATTTTAACTAGGTAACTATTAAATAGTTCTTAACTATTTAATAGCTATTGTACCTGGTTAAAATAATTACAAAGTTGCCTATAAAATAAATATTAATCCTAAAATAGCTATAATATAATTATAATTTATATTGTAGCTATATTAGGATTTATTTTACAGGTAAGTATTTAGCTTTAAATAGGAATAAGTTATTTAATAAGAGTTAATTTATTTCGTTAGATGTAAATTATATTTAAGTTAGGGGGGTGTTAGTGTTAGGGTTAGACTTAGCTTTAGGGGTTAATCCATTTATTAGAATAGCGGTGAGCTCCGGTCGTCAGATTAGGGGTTAATAATTGAGGTTAGGTGTCGGCGATGTTAGGGAGGGCAGATTAGGGGGTTAATACTATTTATTATAGGGTTAGTGAGGCGGGTTAGGGGTTAATAACTTTATTATAGTAGCGCTCAGGTCCGCTCGGCAGATTAGGGGTTAATAAGTGTAGGCAGGTGTCGGCGACGTTGATGGGGGCAGATTAGGGGTTAATAAATATAATATAGGGGTCGGCGGTGTTAGGGGCAGCAGATTAGGGGTACATAGGGATAACGTAGGTGGCGGCGCTTTGCGGTCGGAAGATTAGGGGTTAATTATTTTAAGTAGCTGGCGGCGACGTTGTGGGGGGCAGGTTAGGGGTTAATAAATGTAATACAGGGGTCGGCGGGGTTAGGGGCAGCAGATTAGGGGTACATAAGTATAACGTAGGTGGCGGTCGGCAGATTAGGGGTTAAAAATTTTAATCGAGTGGCGGCGATGTGGGGGGAGCTCGGTTTAGGGGTACATAGGTAGTTTATGGGTGTTAGTGTACTTTAGGGTACAGTAGTTAAGAGCTTTATGAACCGGCGTTAGCCAGAAAGCTCTTAACTCCTGCTATTTTCAGGCGGCTGGAGTTTTGTCGTTAGAGCTCTAACGCTCACTTCAGAAACGACTCTAAATACCGGCGTTAGAAAGATCCCATTGAAAAGATAGGATACGCAAATGGCGTAGGGGGATCTGCGGTATGGAAAAGTCGCGGCTGAAAAGTGAGCGTTAGACCCTTTAATCACTGACTCCAAATACCAGCGGGCGGCCAAAACCAGCGTTAGGAGCCTCTAACGCTGGTTTTGACGGCTACCGCCGAACTCCAAATCTAGGCCTTAATTTGTTAACTATCTCAACACCAATAAGGTAGGAATACATTTTACCTCAGATTTTGGAGATAAGATTCACTTTTTAGACCTCACCTTAAATAGTATTCTAGGAGAAGCATAATTACAGAAAGTCATAAGAAACCCATAACAGGTAACACATTACTCCATGCCAAAAGTAATCACCTTAGAGAGCTATTTGAAACAGTAGCCAAGGGATAATTCATCCGTATAAAACGGAATGCTCAGAAACTACAATGAAATTGTCTAGCATAACAACTAAGAGAGAAATGTTACACACAAGATACGGTAAGAGCATCAGAGAACAAAGTTAAGGATATCCCAAAGAGGAATAATTAGAGACAGTTAACAATAATAAATCTAGAAAATCTAAGAATTTTGAAGGGGTTAACTTTTTATCTAGATACAGTGATCAATATCACAATGGGTGTAAGATAATTAAGAATCACTTCTCAGTGCTGTCAGTAGATACGGAGCTAGAAGGCATTCTAGTTAAAAGTTACAGGTACTCCTACAGAAAAGTTAGAACCTTGGAGAATATCATAGCACCTACTAAGTTGGAAGCTAATAAGAGTCAGTGAAGTACTTGGCTAAATCATAAAGGATTATATAGGTGTGGTAACATCACATGTGTTGCTTGTGAACATTTGAATATAGGTGCAAATTTCAAGAATATAAGGACAGGAGAGGTATTTGAACATATAAAATGTATGAACTGTCATTCAACTTATGCAATATACCTCCTATCATGCCCGCTCTGTAAAAAAAAGTATGTGGGGCTTACCTCAAGGGAAGTGAGATCAAAAATAAGAGTGCACTTAACAAATATAAGAACAGGCACACTCACCACATTTGAGTGACCCACTTTAGGAGAATGCACCAGAAAAAAACTGACAGTCTAACTTGGACCATAATAGAAAGGGTTAAGACCCCTTTATGAAGAGGTGACAGAAATGCCCTTCTAGCTAAAAGAGAGGCCTTTTAGATTTTAAAAATGGGCACTAGGGTGCCAGATGACCTGAACTCAGAACATGACCTAATTAACATCTGGGAGGGATGGGCTAGCCATAAGTTAATGAAATAAATTTAAGAATATATATAAATTAATAGGAAATACTAAGATGGAGAGATCTGTAACAACCCCTCTTCCGGTTTTCCATATAAATATCTAATTGTATTTGTATCCTATTGATTGTAATGGTACATTGATAATATTTGGTTTAAAGGACAGGATGAATAGCTTTAATAAGGATGTGATTAGTAAATATGTGATTTGTATGACATATATAGTTGCCAGAGACTACATAGAGTTTTTATTAAAATACTATTACATTCATTATAAAGAGTATAGGGGGATAGGAATACAATTAGCTAACATCCCCAAGCCTTAAGGAGTTTAAGCATATTTGTTAAGCTTAATAAATGAAAGTAGCAGGAAACACACAGTAACAGGAGGTGACCAACTTACAACAATAAATGTGATTAATTTAACTGATTACAATTGAAGGGATTTAGAAATTAAGGTATTGGGCTATGGTTTAGGTTTTGTACCGACATCTAGCTTTAATTTGTTTCAAACTTTGGTAGATGTAAATAAATTAATCAGACAACTATAAAAAAAAAACTTCTTTGTGACAAAGATGTCAATGTTAGCATAACTCATTCTGATTCTGATACATCAATTAACATCTTCTCTACGAGTGCTCAGCTTGACTTTACTCAACTTAGGGATGTCCATAGCTTGGTCCAATTAGAGCTGAAAAAGTATATGGGAATAGGAATGATAAACTCACATACAGGTGTAAAATCAAGGGGAGAGATTCTGATGAATTTTCAGAGAAGAATCAAAGCAGATATTGTGAGATTATTAGCACAGCTCAAAAAGTCTCATTTATATCTTTCAAATGAAGAAAGATTAGCTTTGGAGACATTGAAAACCAATAGTGACTTGGTAATTAAAATTGCGGACAAAGGTGGTATATATGATGTCAGGTAACCCATTTAAAAGGTTTCAGGACCAACTTAGATATTTATTTGATGTTGGACTCTATCATGGTCATATTGACTGTGAAATATTTGACTATTTAATGATATTACAACCAGTTACCCCATCTTTCACATATTACTGAAAGTACATAAATCCCTTAAAGATTTAAAGGGCAGACCAATTGTATCTGGGACTGGATATTTTTGTGAATCCCTTTCAGAGTGGTTGGAAAGTGTTCTACAACCCTTGGTATTTAGTCTATAAAGTTATCTTAGAGACACCAAACATGTATAACAGGTGTTAGATAAATTCAGTTGGGGTTCTGATAGGTTTTGATAATGGATGGCATCTGATAGATGTGGTTTCTTTATACTCATTCATACCATATGAGATAGGTATGGAGGCCATTCTTTTATTAAAGAATTTCACAAACTACAGTGATAAGTTTATTACATACTTGTTGGATGTTATATACTTCTAACTTACTCATAATTACTTTAAATTTGAGGACAATTATTATCTCCAAACTTGAGGCCATGCGGGCAAAATTTTTTGGAGATAATAATGTTTTTGCACGGAATATATGTATGTACCATTGTTGATACTGGTTTAGACAGGCATTATTGATTTGATAGAAAACTTTGTTCTGTATCTAAATGATAACTCTTTTGGCCTTAAGTTCACTTTTAAATTTCATAGGTCAACTATCAATTATCTGGATGTGACCTTGATCTCTAATGAAGTGACTGGTATTACTGGTATCTATATTTAGTAAACCTATCTCAGGTAACACATTGTTGCATGGAAAAAGATATCACCCAAAACAAGTCCCATATTCTATTGCCAAAAGTCAATTTATTAGGACCAAAAGAAATAGCTCTGAGACTGGGGAATACATAAAACAATGTGATGATTTGGTACATAGTAGAGAGGGGATATACTAGAGAGGTAGTGGATAAAGACAGAAAATAAGTTGATCAACTAGACAGAGATGTTTTGTTGCAGGATAAAGCTTAAAAATGAAGCAATAACAGAAGTACATCACAAGTAACAACTGGGTCACCTTTGTCACACAGTTTTCATCAGATTACTTCTGAAGTTTGTAAGATCATATGCAGACACCTACCAATGTTGTCTGCTAATGATAAACTACAACATATAGTTCAACAAGGTCGCCAATTTTCATACCAACAGGGCTGCACACTGCCCAATATTTTATCACCTAGTGAGCTGACGCAAGGTCCAAATACCTCTTAGTTAGAAGTGAAAGGAATGCACAGATGTGGTAATAGTAGATGTATATCATGCAGTTTCAGCAGTAGAAGTGAAGTTTTTGAATCTAGAATAACAGGGAAGCAATATAGTTTCCAGTCATGTGTTAACTGTAGAACCACAAATGTGGTTTATTTGATTGGGTGAACCTGCAGTGATAAACAATATGTAGGTTGTACCTCACGTGATGTAAGATAATGTATCAGGGAACACCCCTTGATATTAAAAGAGCTAAAGATTGTTCTGAGCTTGCTAAAAAATGTATAACTAAACATAATAGTGCCAATTCAACATTTAGATGGATGGTAATTGAAAAAATAAAATTGCCCAAAAGAGGAGGTGATGTAACCAAGCTTCTGTATAAAAGTGAAGCCTTTTGGATTTTTACTCTCAATACTAGAGTTCCAAAAGGCTTTAATTCAGCATATGATATTATTAATTTTTGGGAATATTTTTTCCTTACAGATAGCTAATAACAATATAGAACCTCATATCCTATAGGTTTGCAGAAGTTTTAGACCATTATAAATTGAGAAGTATCTATAGTGTTAATGTTCCAGGTACACTTGCAGTGCAGTGCACTCTGAATCAGAAAACTTGTAATATGTAATAATTGTTTGTGGTTAATTTGGTGTTAGTTCTTTGTATTTCTCATATACTATATTATTAGTTGTTGATTTGTGTATCCGATATAACTATAAGCATTGCCTATTTGCAGTTATGATTGCTAAATGATTTGTTTAATAGATTGAATGGGAACAACAACAATGTCACATGATTATCTGTGAGCCAATGACATAACAGTATGTGGTTTAAATGTGTTAATTGTTTAAATGAGGGTTACATCTATGATTAAGACTTTTTCAGTCGAAACAAATAAGACGAATCCTTGCCATTTATGTATTTTTTATTCATGTGCTAATAAAAGTCTTATTTTATTGGAGCTGTGCCAACACCTACTTTTTCATAATTTACCTATATCCCAATAAATATATGTTCACCCTCTGGCTACTAAACAGGTCAGCAATCAATGTCTAGAATAAAAGTGGAGAGCAAAAATATTAGCGCTTTTGAGTGCTTAGGCCATTCAAGTTAATTCAATAGCACTACTATTCTTGTACTCATATTCTAAGATCAAAGTAAAACGTTTTCACTCCAGTAAAATATTCAGTTCGCTAACATCAGGTGGTCGGGTGTTTGAGGGGAGGGAAAGGATGAGGGAGAGATGGCAGATGAGGAAGAGAATGGAAGGGGAAGAGGTAGAGAAGGGAGGGAGAGGATGGAGATAGAAGCTGTATGGTCATAGAGGGGCACACAACCTGCTATTAGGCCCTAGGGGCACATTTTAATTTTCATTTTATTTAAGCTTTGACATGACCCACAAAAAACTACTGTGGCAAGCTCATCCTGTGAATGTCTCTGGAGCTGGCAGTTATGCCACTGAGCATGCAGTTTAGCCACCAATCAGCAAGCGCTACAGCAAGGTGATGGACCAAAAAAGGGCTGGCTCTTAAGCTTACATTCCTGCTTTTTCAAATAAAGATACCAAGAGAACAAAGATAAATTGATAATAGGAGTAAATTAGAAAGTTGCCTAAAATAACATGCTTTATCTGAATCATGAAAGAAAAATATTAGATTTAGTATCCCGTTAAAAAATGAAAGAAGACAAGAGCGCAAAGAAGCCACTCTAAGGGTAAAAGTTTTACTTTGCACTTAATATAGCGCAAAACAAAGAATAACACGTACAAAAGTTAAAATATAATAAGCCATGTGTGACAAAATCACCAAGTATTTCTCCTCAGCAAGCTAGAGTCCGTCTTTGCAGTTCGCCGTAGCAGTTCCGGAATACCCACTAGCAAGGTGACTTGTCAAAGGCTTGCATCGATGGAGAAACACATTTACCTCAACGTGTTTCCTCTGGTAACGACCGGATTGTGATTGGTTACCGAGTATTCCATTTTTTAGAAGTACTACTGGGCTAGTTTTATGTCAATCAAAACCCCTCCTCCGGTTTTGACCAATGCCCTCCATGGAATAACGTTCCTTGAAAGTAACCACATACAGAAACTATTATAATATGAAAGCACATCTTAATAAAAATAAAAATAAAACAGTGACAGTACAAAAGCATGACATATAGTACATAGCATGATAAAACAAGATATGTAAAATAAACATCATTAAAAACTTACATAAGACAAACATGTGAAATATGTTAAAAATTCATAAAAGTACATTAAGATCTTCACTTATGAGAACATGCACCATAATGCAAACTAGTAAAAAATCACATAATAATAAAAAGGCACCATATAAAAGAAAATGTTGAAGTGCCTAACTCCACACAGAAAATAGATAGGAGAGAACAAGAACAAATTCAATGCACCTAAAAAAGAACCGCAGGGGGGCGGAGCCGGCCAGCGTCTATGATGGCCGCATAATTTTTTGCTCCGGGTGAAGGAGCACTTTCCATGGCAGTTATCTAAGGACGATTAAGCCGCAGTTAGACAGAACATATGGCGGATCGTCTCTAACCAACTGGGAGCATAGTTTGAATGCCAATGCAATTCACGGGAAGAATATTCTCCATACTACACCAGCGGATCAACAGGCCGCAAGCCTCAGCACGCATCGCATGAAATACTGACAACGCAGCACAAGCGACACAGATATGAAGCTGGGAGCGTGACATACTGAGATAACACTCAGACTGGGTAGGCATGTAAAAGACCTAGCACGAACATTACCCCTGTTCTTGCTCAGATAGACCCCTAAGCCGGAACGTAATCTGGCCCCCGTGGGCCTGGCAGCCATAAACCCTGAGCAGCAATCAGCTTATAATGGTCGCTCACATTAATAAAGACACAGGCAGCACACTTTAAAGCAATGGTATAGGGGTCTCATGTAAATACACAGCAGGCACTCTTTAAGCTAAATGAAGACCACGCGGTTGTGAAAGAGACTGCAGCCCACATAGCTTAAAAGACACGATCACTTCAAGCTCACAACAATGTTAAACTTGCCTACTGATAAATGGACATTTAAGGAAAATCTTTACAGCACAAAATAACTAGCAAGATGGTGTTGAATTGAAGCACCACCAGCAATATATCGCTTAAAGCCTTTTACTATCTTTATAACACTTGTGATTGCACCAGTCCATTAAAAGATCTATACGGCTAACTGAGAAACCCTCACCAATCTACTACACAGAGGCGCCAAAATGGCGTCGAGACGCACTCCTAGGCCTGATAAAGCTAACAAAAGCCTAGTACCTACCACCTCAAAAATGGACAATTTTTTTAAAGTGTTGGAAACTTCTATGTCAAGCACAAATGAGATAGCGGAAACTGAAAAAGATACACCTAGCACAGATACATCTGCCAGCCTCACAGATACACCTGCCCTCCTCACAAAAGCTGATATCCAAAATTTGCCTACCAAAGCAGATTTTGCCTCTTTTTTTACTCAAGTGGGCAAACTTATTAAAGAGGGACTAACTGAAGTTAAAAGAGATCTCTCTGACTTGGGCGATAGGGTATTACAGATAGAAGAAGATATGGAGCAATGCAGCAATGATACAGATATTCAAAACCGTACCCTGCAGGTACACGATGATATGCTACATCAACTACAGAACCAAGTTGAGGATTTAGATAACAGAGAGAGACGGCAGAACCTCAGGGTCAGAGGTATCTCCGAAAAAGTAGTGCCTGCTCAACTCCAGCAACACCTCCAACTTTTATTTAAACACCTCTTGCAAGAAGAAACGCCAGCCATCCCGCTAGACAGAGCTCACCGAGCCCTACGCCCAAAACCAACGGAAGACAAGCCACCCAGAGACATAATTATCCGATTCCAAAGTTTCAGAGATAAGGAGAGAATTATGCTGGCCTCACGGAAAACACGCCAAATCCTGTTTGAGGGAGATACAGTTCAGATTTTCGCTGACCTAAGCACCATCACGCTGTCCAAACGGCGAGAGGCAAGGTACCTTACCACTCACCTACAAGATCTGAAGATACCCTACAGATGGGGTTTCCCATTCTGTCTTAAGGTACTACACAACTCTCAAGTAATCACATACAGCACGACAGATGACCTTGAACAATTCTGCAAAAGCTTAAATATTCCAGCTCCATCTGCACTCCTAACAAGGCCTTCTTCGCCATCCAGTACCAATATAACAGCACAGACTCCAAGACAGCAAGGACCTTCCTGGACGAAAGTGTCTAGGAAACCAAGCACACAACACCAAAAAGCAGTCTCTCCAAGAGATGAACTAACCTGACTTCTTCACCTCTGATGTTTGGGTTTCTAAGTATTTGTTACTTGGTGCAGTGCACCACCTTAATTATATTTAAGTACCCGTAAAGTCAGGAAAAATGTATTATGCCCCTAGTACTATATAGTCCCCTAGCGGTATCTAGCAAAATCTGCACTTCTTCCCTAGTCCTAAACTCATATTAATATATAAACCCACCCACAGTGGGAATTTGCTCCACCATAGTAACCTTCTCTAGTTACTATGACTCCCCCCAATAGATTGAATAACTTTTTGTATTCCTGTTTGATCTTGTTTTACTTGTTGTTCTGTTATGGTTGTTGTTTATTTGTTATTTACCTTTACTTTTCCTTTTTGATACTTCAGAGCCTATCTCCAGGAGACTCTACTCCTCCTACTACCTCTCCTCTACCCCCCCCTCTCATATTGATGCTAGAGGCAAAGCTGGAATTCCTCACGGATGTGCCCTGGATCTCAGGTATGGTCATACACAAACAAAGTTCTCTAAGGCCTACACCCTAATATCAAAGCGTACATCGATAGAAATAGTTGACACTGCGCTAAAGCCCCTAATGGCAGACCACATATATCGCATTCAGGTTGGCCGAAATACCTTATCCCACACTACACATGGCAGTACCTGAACTATTACTCATTTCCCAGAATGTTAAGGGCCTTAATTCCCCAACAAAAAGGTCAATTGCACTAAATTGGTTCCATAAACACAAAGGAGAAATCATTTTCTTGCAAGAGACCCATTTTTGCGCACAGGCGGAACCAAAATGCTCCTCCAAACACTTCCCAGTGGGATTCTTTAATTCAGCCCCCAATAAACGAAATGGCGTAGGCATACTGTTCAGAAATAACATCCCTTTCCAACTCACCAGCAAATATACAGATAATGAGGGACGATATCTAATACTAATAGGCACCCTGTATAATCACCAGGTCACGCTAGTAAACATCTATGCCCCAAACACTGGCCAGGCCCGATTCTTCAAAAAGGTAATTGGAGTCCTTTTGGGGGTAGTACAGGGATCAGTGATACTCGCAGGCGATAGTAATGTAGCTTTGGAACCAGTCTTAGACTGTTCTACCAAAAAGAGCTCGATACCCAGAAGCTCTCTGGGAGCAATTATAAGAGTATTACGTGAGGCTACACTGCTTGATACTTGGAGAATCCAACACCCGTCACAAAAAACATACACGTTTTACTCCAACCCCCAAAGGTCCTACTCGAGAATAGACCACATATTTATTGACCAGAGGAGTATGCCCATGATGAGGTCCTCGGATATTCTTCCGACCCCATGGTCAGACCACTCAATGATGACACTATCCCTGGCTTTACCAGACAAACCCTTAACTGACCCACATTGGCGTCTTGATGAAACCCTCCTTTTACAGCCCCTAATAAGGGACAAAATCACACGTACACTTAAAGACTATTTCCTTCACAACGCAACCCCCAACACATCCCCCACCCTGATATGGGAAGCACATAAAGTGGTAATACGAGGCGAATTTATGAAGCAGAAACCGATACTCTTAAAAAATTATAATGCAAAATACAAGCAACTGCTCCAACAACTTCGACAGATAGAAACATTACACATGCAAGCACCAAACAATTTACAGCATATAGCACAACTATATAAAACAAGACAGGAGTTGAATGCCCTGCTTAACAAAGAGGCGCAAAGGAAGGCGATCTATTTAAAAAAACTCTACTTTACAGAAGGCAATAAGGCAGGCCCCCTACTGGCAAGAGCCCTCAAGGCTCGATCGAATAATAATTTCATCCATAAACTAGCGCTTCCTAACACACCAGGAGACTACACCCATGACAGTAAATCGATAGCAAACATCTTCAGCGATTACTACAAAAAACTATATAACATCCCAATAACACCCCACTCCTCAGACCATGAGGCAATAGACTCCTACATCCAAGACTCAAATATTCCAACATTACCCGACCAAATAGCCAAGCAGATGGAGGACCCCATAACTTTGCAGGAAGTTATTACAGCCATAAACAGTTCACCCCTTCGTAAAAGCCCTGGCCCAGACGGGTTCACAGAGTCATACTACAAACAATTCCAAGCACTACTAGCTCCACACTTAACCAATCTTTTCACCTCCTTAGACAAAGATGGAATGCTCTCCCCCAACCTCTTAGAAGCACACATCTCAGTCATCCCTAAGCCTAATAAAGCCCCCACAGAACCAGGTAATTACCGCCCTATCTCCCTATTAAATGGGGACATCAAAATTTATGCTAAGATCCTTGCAAGCCGCATTAGTAAGGTACTTTCAACGCTTATACACGTAGACCAAGCTGGCTTCGTTCCGCTCAGGGAGGCCAGGGACAATACGATCCGGGTTCTCCACTTGTTGGAATTCGCCAAAACGCAGCAAACCCCGGCTGTCCTGGTCTCCACTGATGCGGAGAAAGCCTTCGACAGGTTAAATTGGCCCTTCCTACGCAGCACACTAAAACATTTTGGCTTCAGGGAACTAATGATCAAGCGCATTTTCCAATTATATAATGGCCCCTCTGCTAAAGTCCGCACTAATGGAGTCCTCTCACAAAGCTTTAACATACACAACGGGACAAGGCAGGGCTGCCCTCTCTCCCCCATCTTATTCGTCCTCACAATGGAGGTCCTGGCTTGCCATGTCAGGCAAAACCCAAACATTCACGGGATTACCATTGGTCCAGATACCCACAAACTGGCCATGTTTGCCGATGATGTCCTACTCACCCTCACTTCCCCAGCACTCTCCCTACCCAGTCTAACCGCAGAATTTGACAAATTCAGTAGTTACTCCCATTTCCTCATCAACTACACTAAATCAAAGCTTTTAAACATTACCATGACCCCCAAGAACTTTGCAAATTTCATTAAAACTTGCCCATTTAAAATTCAAAACTCACACTTGAAGTACTTAGGCATAGTATTAGCCTCTAACCCATCCAGATGGTTTGCCCTCAACTACCAACCGCTCCTACACTCTATCCAGTACTCATTATCTACCTGGAAAGACAAATCACTATCGTGGTGGGGTAGAATACAATCAATTAAAATGACTATACTCCCCAAAATCCTATATATACTACAAGCTATGCCCATCACAATCCCGAAAGCTTTTATACAACAATTGCAAAAAGCCATTAACAGCTTTGTGTGGGGAAGACTCTGCCCGAGAATACCGAGAGGAACTATGTATAGATCCCTACAGAGTGGGGGGCTGGGTCTTCCAGACCTACGTCTATACTACCAAGCGGTTACCCTACAAAGAATTCTTGACTGGCATTGTAGAAGAGACTCTAAGGCCTGGGTGGCAGTTGACTCACAGCTGCTTAAATCACCTAACCCCGGCCCCTTGTGCTGGCTCCCTAGGTCCAGACGCACCCCCCTATGCGCGACGTCCCCACTCTACAGGTACATCTTTAACACATGGGACCAATTACTTAAGACAACCCCAGCTCTGTCCACCCCAACATCTCCACTTACCCCGATCTTTCCCAACATAGAACTAATGGGAGGGTACGAACCTAGAAAAAAAGACACTATAGTCCACGAACTGTTAGATTCCATCCCCATCACCCGACTACTCACTCAAGGTAAACTTAAGACTAGAGAAGAGCTTACACAAATATTCCGGGGATTCTTTGCTCCATGGCTTAAATTTGCACAATTACAACATTTTATACAGACAACTCACAATAAGCAAGACCTCCTCAGAACCCCAACCCCATTTGAACAAATCTGCCTAACTGAGAAAATTGCTAAGGGCTCACTGTCGCTAGCCAAAGTACTATTACAAAAAGCACAGACCTCTCCACTACCTCCATATACAGCCCGATGGCAGCAGGAACTGGGCACGACCCTAGATACCACACAATGGTTACAAATCTTCCAGAATACGCGCACCTCCTCCACATCCCCCAAAATCATAGAGCTTAACTATAAAGTATTACTACAATGGTACTTAACGCCATCCAGGCTGAATAACATTTATCCTACCGCTACGTCATTCTGTTGGAGGGGATGTGGTGGACAGGGCACCATGTTGCACATGTGGTGGTCTTGTCCAAGATTGGGCCCCCTTTGGCATGGTGTAGAGTATACCTTGAAAAAATTAGTTGAGACAGACTTTTCCCTAAGCCCTAGGCTAGTCCTCTTAAATGAAACCCCGCCAATCTAATGCACAATTAGACAGACACTGATACGCATAGGCCTTAACTGTGCGAAATCCCTCATTGCCCTACACTGGAAGTCACCCTCAATTCCAACACCCGAACAGTGGATTAAAAAAACAGACGAGATGCTCTCATGCGAGGAATATGGCTACTACAAAAGAAACAAGTCTGCATTCTATGCAGATCTCAGGTTTTACTGGGACTCCATCACCCCTAAATAGAATCCCCCCCCCCACCTATATTGCAAGACCCAAATGTTATACTGGAGGGCAAAGCTACCCAGTAGATCTACAGCTGCCCAAAGCTTAATAGATGCAGACGTAGAAGTAGAGGTCAACTAGCCTATACCATACACCAACTCCAGGGTTGTCTCTGCATCAATCCCCTTCCCTATCCCCTTTCCTCTTCTTTTCCCCTTTTCCATTCTTTTGTCTCTCTTCTCCTCTCCTTCTTCTCTGTTTATTACTTTCTGTTATATTACATTCTGGTTTCGCAATGTTAGAAGGTTTTTATTTGTGAAATTGCAGTGCGCAGAGACTGTACACCAGATATTGTGAAAATGGACATATTTATTTTTTTCCTTCCTCGGAGACACTCCAGCGGAGGTATAGTTCTCTGTCAAGGGGCTCAGTGACCTCCGGAAGGTGAGAATTCTTGAACTGATCCATAACCAGATCCGCCTACGGAGGTCCACCCACTCAGTCACACAAATTGTTGGTACTATCCTAGTTTATATGTTGATTGGGAAGACCCCTTATCTCTTTGTTAATTTACGTACTGATCGTGAAATTTCACCTATGTAATAATTTACTGTATTTTTTTCTATTGCAAAACCAATAAAAAACTATTGTTAAAAAAAAAAAAAAAAGAACCGCAACTCCGAAAATTGCATAGAAATAAATCTAGTACATGATAATACAACAAGTGCTCAAATTCAAACTAAGGTGTAAATAAACCTATGTAGGAAAGTAACCACCTGAAAAATTACAATGATGGAGAATAATGCAATTTATAATTTATAATTTAAAACATAAAAGTGAGATACACATTCAGAATTTGGACAAAATTACATAGATGCCTGTAAATCGAGATCTATATTGAGTCCATGAGGATTTGATGAATAGAGAGTATTAAGTTCATGGATCCAATATGTTTTTCGTTGCCGCAAGGCCTTAAGTCTATTATTGGAGCTATTGGGAGCAACCCAATCTAACACTAGAACTCTAAGACTGTGGGGATTGGAATTGTGGTAAATCTTAAAGTGATCGGGTACACTATGTGTTTCTACTTTATTCTTAATATTATACAAAGGTTCACAGAACCTAGTCTTGATCATCCTCTTGGTTATCCCTACATAGAAACAATTACATTCACAGGTAAGCAGATATACTACATATATTGATCTGCATGTGAATTTATGTTTCACTTTATAAGTTTTGGTGTTATTGGAATTATAAAAGGAATCACCTTTTCTTAAGAATTTGCACATCCCACATCTATTTAGGTTGCACGGCCAAGTACTATTTCCCCTACTTAACCAATTAGGGTTTGAGCTAATATTGGCTCCTTGTTTATTAACAGTTCTTAATTTAAACGGGGCTAGAATCCTTTTAAAATCTTTGTTATTTTTAAAAGTAATTAGGGGTCTTTCAGGAAGTACTTTCCCCAATAAGGGATCAATTGTTAGAATGGTCCAATGTTTTTTTAGAATCCTTTCAATATCCTTACTCCCCTGACTGAAGGTCATAATGAATCTTACTTCATCTGAGTGATTGTCTCTAATCTTAATAGAGGGATTTAACATATCAAGTCTGTTCATTTTAGAAACCTTATTTTTTACTCCTAGAATCAGATCCTTATCATATCCTTTTTCAGTAAATATTTGATCCAGTAATTAGGCTTCTGTAAAGTAATCTATTGTATTTGTACAATTCCTCCTAATTCTCTGGTACTGGCCTAGAGGGATATTGTTCTTCCACCTCTGTAGGTGTCCGCTCTTGGCATTGAAAAAAACATTTTTATCCGTCAGTTTTCTATAATTTTTTGCCGCTATCCTGTTATCAGTATCAACAAAAAATAATAAATCCAGAAACTCAAGCTGAGTCTTCTGGATATTACTAGTGAATTTTAAATTCATATTATTATTATTAATAAACTCTAAAAACTGATGTATTAGAGGCTCCTTGACATTCCATATAATAATAATATCATCTATGTACCTGTAGTATCGTACTAGATGTACCTTGAATGGGTTATTGTGCCAAATAAATGTATTTTCAAAACAATCCATATAAAGATTGGCGTACGACGGGGCAAATGTGGTGCCCATCGCCGTACCCTGTGTTTGTATATAGAATTGTGATTCGAATTGAAAATAGGTACGTGATAAAATACATTTTATTCCTGATAGAATAAATTGAATCTGAGAGGTGGGGAGTGGACTACTGTCCATACTTTCCTCAATTGCTTTAATCCCTAGAGTATGGGGGATACATGTGTACAATGCCGAAACATCACACATGATCCATAAGTATGTATCCTCCCACTTAATGCCTTCAAATATTTTTATTGCTTGTGTGGTGTCTTTTATATAAATGACTTGATACTTTTAACTAGGGGCTGCAGAAAATAATCAATATATGTTGATAAATTACTTGTCAAAGACCCCACACCTGATATAAAAGGTCTTCCGGGGGGGTTTACCAAGGCTTTGTGCACCTTCAGTAGATGGTAGAATACAGGTGTACTAGGATGTCTCTCCATTATAAAATTAAATTCATCATTATTAATGATATTGTCTGATTTTGCTTTGATCAAAATCTCCTGAAGTTTTTTAATAAAAGTACTAGTGGGGTCAAAGGTAATCATTTTGTATGTATTTTTGTCATTTTGAACACAATGTGCCTCTTTAAGGTAATCTGATCTATCCTGTACAACTATCCCACCATCATATCTGCTGCTCTAATGATCAAATCTGGGTCATTTTTTAATTTGGTTAAAACTTATCGTTACATTTATGAACCCAGTTCCCTTTATTGAGTTCCCACATCAAAGCTAAATCTCTCTCAACTAATTTATTGAAGATTTTAATGTGTTCCCCCTGTACCCCCACTGGATAGAACGTAGATGGCCTTTTAAATTGGTGTGTAGGATAGGAGCAACCTCATCTATTACATTCGATAATTCATTATCATAAGTGCTGAAATTGGACAATGGTATGTTATGTAAGTCAGTAATTTTTGTTTAGAGTATGTATAGTACTGTCATTCTCTAATTGTCAAAAACTTACAAATCAGGAGATCAAACTTTTAGTGAAGGGCCTCAATTATGCACCTAGAACAGCCCCTAATAAATTCAAAACATACATCAATCTTCAGAAATACATTCGAAAGATGACATTAAAGAGATATTTTATTAAACAAAAAATTTGTACCTCACCTTTTAGGGAAACAAGAATAGCCCTTGATATCAATGATTATAGTACTATACAAACATTGAAACAATTAGAGAATGACAGTACTATACATACTCTTAACAACATTACTGACTTACATAACATACCACTGTCCAATTTTAGCACTTATGATAATGAATTATCAAATGTAATAGATGAGGTTGCTCCTATCCTACACACCAATTTTAAAAGGCCGTCTACATTCTATCCAGTGGGGGTACAGGTGGAACACATTAAAATCTTCAATAAATTAGTTGAGAGAGATTTAGCTTTGATGTGGGAACGCAATAAAGGGAATTGGGTTCATAAATTTAATGATAATTTGTCTATACACGAAAGACAAGTTTTAACCAATTTAAAAAATGACCCAGATTTGATCATTAGAGCAGCAGATAAGGGTAGTGGGGTAGTTGTACAGGATAGATCTGATTACCTTAAAGAGGCACATCGTATTATTATCCTAGTACACCTGTGTTCTACCATCTACCGAAGGTGCACAAAGCCTTGGTAAACCCCCCGGAAGACCTATTATATCAGGTGTGGGATCTTTGACAAGTAATTTATCAACATATATTGATTATTTTCTGCAGCCCCTGGTTAAAAGTACCAAGTCATTTATAAAAGACAATACACAAGCAATACAAATATTTGAAGGCATTAAGTGGGAGGATACGTACTTATGGATCACGTGTGGTGTTTTGGCATTGTACACATGTATCCCCCATACTCTAGGGATTAAAGCAATTGAGGAAAGTATGGACAGTAGTCCACTCCCCACCTCTCAGATTCAATTTACTCTATTAGGAATTTAATTTATTTTATCACATAACTATTTTCAATTCAAATCACAATTCTATATACAAACACAGGGTACGGTGATGGGCACCACATTTGCCCCGTCGTACGCCAATCTTTATATGGATCATTTTGAAAATACATTTATTTGGCACAATAACCCATTCAAGGTACATATAGTACGATACTGCAGGTATATAGATAATATTATTATTATATGGAATGTCAAGGAGCCTGTAATACATCATTGATACTGATAACAGGATAGCGGCAAAAAATTATAGAAAACTGACGGATAAAAATGGTTTTCTCAATGCCAAGAGCAGACACCTACAGAGGTGGAAGAACAATATCCCTCTAGGCTAGTACCAGAGAATTAGGAATTGTACACTTACAATAGATTACTTTACAGAAGCCCAATTACTGGATCAAAGATTTACTGAAAAAGGATATGATAAGGATCTGATTCTAGGAGTAAAAAATAAGGTTTCTAAAATGAACAGACTTGATATGCTAAATCCCTCTAATAAGATTAGAGACAATCACTCAGATGAAGTTAGATTCATTACGACCTTCAGTCAGGGGAGTAAGGATATTGAAAGGATTCTAAAAAAACATTGGACCATTCTAACAATTGATCCCTTATTGGGGAAAGTACTTCCTGAAAGACCCCTAATTACTTTTAAAAAGAACAAAGATTTTAAAAGAATTCTAGCCCCATCTATTTTAAGAACTATTAATAAACAAGCAGCAATTAGCTCAAACCCTAATTGGTTAAGTAGGGGAAATGGTACTTGGCCGTGCAACCTAAATAGATGTGGAATGTGCAAATTCATAAGAAAAGGTGATTCCTTTTATAATTCCAATAACACCAAAACTTATAAAGTGAAACATAAATTCACATGCAGATCAATATATGTAGTATATCTGCTTACCTGTGAATGTAATTGTTTCTATGTAGGGCGAACCAAGAGGATGATCAAGACTAGGTTCTGTGAACATTTGAATAATATTAAGAATAAAGTAGACTCACATAGTGTACCCAATCACTTTAAGATTTACCACAATTCCAATCCCCACAGTCTTAGAGTTTTAGTGTTAGATTGGGTTGCTCCGAATAGCTCCAATAATAGACTTAAGGCCTTACGGCAACGAGAAACATATTGGATCCATGAACTTAATACTCTCTATTCATCAAATCCTCATGGACTCAATATAGATCTCGATTTACAGGCATTTATGTAATTTTGTCCAAACTCTGAATGTGTATCTCACTTCTATGTTTTTAATTATAAATTAAAAATTGCATTATTCTCCATCATTGTAATTCTTCGGGTGGTTACTTTCCTACATAGGTTTATTTACACCTTAATTTGAATTTGAGCACTAGTTGTATTACCATGTACTAGATTTATTACTTTGCAATTTTCTGAGTTGCGGTTCTTTTTTAGGTGCATTGAATTTGTTCTTGTTCGCTCCTATCTAATTTCTGTATGGAGTTAGGCACTTTAACATTTTCTTTTATATGGTGCCTTTTTATTATTATGTGATTTTTCACTAGTTTGCATTATGCTGCATGTTCTCATAAGTGAAGATCTTAATGTCCGTTTATGAATTTTTAACATATTTCACATGTTTGTCTTATGTAAGTTTTTAATGATGTTTATTTTACATATCTTGTTTTAACGTGCTATGTACTGTATGACATGCTTTTGTATTGTCACTGTTTTATTTTTATTTTTATTAGGATGTGCTTTCGTATTATAATAGTTTCTGTATGTGGTTACTTACAAGGAACGTTATTCCATGGAGGGCATCGGGCAAAACCGGAGGAGGGGTTTTGATTGACATAAAACTAGCCCAATAGTACTTCTAGAAAATGGAATACTCAGTAACCAATCACAACCCGGCACTAACACCGGGAAAGTTTTTACAATCAGTATTTAAGTCAGGAGCAAGGAGGCTCCGTAATAATAATCCTCTTGAAAAAGTCTGGTTGTTACCAGAGGAAACGCGTTGAGGTGAACGTGTTTCTCCATCGATCCAAGCCTTTGACAAGTCTCCTTGCTAGTGGGTATTCCGGAACCACTACGGCGAACTGCAAAGACGGACTCTAGCTTGCTGAGGA